>NC_043708.1:139485760-139492536 GCF_006229205.1 Suricata suricatta
GTGCCCGGAGGAAGCCCCTCTGCCCTCGGGCGCACGGCGCTCCCCCCCCTCCCCGGGCCCTGGATGTGGTCCGCGCGCGGAGGGCTCGCTGTGCAACCTCGTCGGCGCCTTGTCCGCACGCAGCGGGCCGGGGCGCGGGGGGCCCGGCTCGCGCGCCCCTCGCACTTCCTGCCTCCCCTCCCGCGAGTGTGCAGGCGCCCGGGCGCAGCGGAGGGGAGCGGAGGGGAGCTTCTCTCCCGGCCCTGAGCTCGGCTATCCCTGCCCCGCCCGGCTAGCCTCCGACGAGCCTCTGGCGGGAGTCCAGGTCTTTGCTCGGCCGCGGAGCTCTAGGCGCGTCCGAGGCGGCCGGCCTGGGAGTTTCGGAGCCGAGGGTCTAGGGGACCCCCAGGCCTGTGCCCAGGGAGACCGGTCTGATGGGGGCCGGTCGGATTGCCGGGAGAGAGCCATGCGGGCCAAGCGGACAGGAGGGCTTGGTAGGGCAGGTGAGCCCAGAGCCCGGAGGGACCCGGGATATATGAACTTGGGTAGGGTGGGCTGCAGGGGGTGGGGGCGTCCCCGCGGCGGGGCGTGGGCTGCGTGGGGCCTGTTTGCTGGGGATGGCCAACTCTTGCCTCCCCATTACGGGGACTGATTAGAAAAGAGAAAAGCCTAGGGGCCGGAATGTAGGAGGAGGCATTTAAATCAGATCTTAGAGGGGCGCCTGGGTGGCTCAGTCAGTTAAGCATCAGACTTCGGCTCAGGTCATGATCTCATGGTCCGTGGGTTCCAGCCCGCATCGGGCTCTGTGCTGATAGCTTGGAGCCTGGAGCCTGGAGCCTGCTTCGGATTCTGTGTCTCCCTCTCTCTCTGCCCTTCTGTCTCTCAGGGATAAATAAACATTAAAAAAATGAATCAGATCTTAGAGGTTTTGGGGAGCCGTTGAGGGGAGTAGCTCATGGAAGCAGGGTTTTAGGGAGGTTCCCTCCAGCAGCCTGTGTGTGGAGTGGCGAGGGAGCAAATATTTAACGAGGTCTCATTTCTTCTTAGCCCTACAGCAGCCTTGCAAGGGGGGTGACAGAATGCGGGTGGGGCTCAGAGAGGAGGGTGGCCTGCCAGGTCCGCCACTTAGCTACTGTGTGAGTCCTGCTTCTGCCCCCTGTCCAAAGCGGGGACCCAGGGGGACCAACCAGGTGATGGGGAGGAGGCAGCCCGAAGTGGTTGCCCCAGGGAACTGGGGTCCAGGTCCCCTGGCAGCTGTGGGAGGAATGGGGAGTCAGGACCGTCTTTACTCGCACTGGAAGCCAGACCCGTGGATGAACTTGGCCAGCTTCCTGCCCCTCCAGGGCTGTAGTTAAGTGGGGACAGTGGTACTTGCCTCACCGGGTTCTTGCCAAGACTAAGAGAATGAATGTCAGTTGCTTAGCACTGGCAGAGACCAACTACTGTGTGGTGGTCATTTTCGTTAATGCCACAGTAAAACTGGGGAGACCTTGGTGGGTCCTGTGGTTTGGACCTGCCATTTGGCAGTGGACACAGGGCAGGGACCTTCTCCTGTTCTGGTGTTCCCAAGCACGGGTGCATAGCAGGGGGCCTCCCCATTCTGCCCCCACTCCAGGGGTCTGAGCCCCGGGCTGCCTAGCTGTCTCTGTGTCTTCGGAGCTGCCCAGACGTCCTAGACCAGGGGCTCCCCCCGCTGAACTCTACCTTCTTTGAGACTCAAAGGGCATATCTTGGGTGGACTTCTAGGAAAGTGGAGCCTGACTTCTCCCGTGACAAAGGGATTTGTGGGGGGTGCTGGGACTCGGGCCTGGTAACGTGCCCACCACAATGCTGAATTGCACACGTGAGCTGTGTGTGCATGTACACGCGTGCATGGCGGGCACACGCAGGCAGACCTGAGGATGGCATCTGTCTCCCACATGCTTGTGCACGCGCGTACACACACACACACCCTTGTTATTTTTTATCTTTGGCATAAGCTTCGGGTCAGGTCGTTTGAAGGGCTGGACTGTAACTCTGGTTCTTGATAGAGAGGTGAGGGTAAACCACACTGGCATTTCTCTGGTAGAGCTGCAGAGTGACAGTTCTGTCACCTAAGGATGATATTCAGAGTATTAGACACCCAGAACAGAGCCCCTGACCTGGCAGAAGGGACTTGGCCATGAGCCACTGGCTGTCTGGCTGCAAAGTGCCCGCGCCCATCCCCTTGCCTGGCGCTGATGCCTCCACCTGCCTTTTAAGAGGCTGGAGCCCGCAATCTCCCCTTGCCAGCGCTGGGTGTTGCTGGTTTCAGCCAACAGGTCTCCGCCAGGGGTCAGCTTTAGGAGACCGTGAAAACGTTCTGTGCTTTACCACACTCTGCCCCCTTTCTGTCATATTTTACTGGCAAAACAGTGTAAGTTAATTACAAAATGATTAGCAGAAAAAAAGAAAGCAAAAATTATGGCAAAGAGTTAACCTCCTATAAGTACTTTTCTTCTTTTTTAAACTAAGTTTATCTGTTTTGAGAGAGCGAGCTTGAGCAAGAGCAGGGGAGGAGCAGAGAGGCAGGAGAGAGAATATCCCAAGCAGGCTCCACACTAGCAGTGCGGAGAAAGCCCAGGTCTCGAACTCAGAACCGTGAGATCATGATCTGAGCTGAAGCCAAGGAGGGGAGAGGGAGCGGGGAGGGGGCAGGTGTGACGGTAGTCCCCATGGCACCGAGGGAGAAGCAGAGGCTGGTGCTGGAGTCACTCCCCCGGGTGCGGGCAGCGGAGCCAAGCTCCCAGCCGGGCGGTCCGGCTCTGGCGTGGATCCTGCGGCCGGTTACCTGCCGCCTCTATTTAATCTTCATCGCAGTTTGGAACCTAACAGACTGCACCTGTGTAACTCACCTTGAACTTCTGTCTTGCGGTGTTTGCCCAGGGTCTAGAGCAGGGACTCGCGACAGGACTGCCATCCCAGGGGGCGTGGACCTCTCCCCGGGGACACTGGTTTTGAGTTCTTGGGGCCATTTCTCCCTGTGCTTCAGTCTCCCCGTCACACTCGAAAGGCGGTCTTGTGTCCGATGTGCTGAAGGCGCTTCTGAGTCCACGGTGTGTGGCGGCCCCAGGGCCTCGCGGCGGGGAGTGCGTCGGGCCCGCCCACCCCGTGCACCCTCACCTCCAGCCGCTCTTTAGCGGCCTTGGCCATGGCTGCCCACGCCTGGGAGCCTCCTCAGACCTTCCTGCCCACCTGTTTGTCCCAGGCCCTCCTGTTCCCCGACCTGGATTCCCTGTGGGGTGAGCGGGTCCGGGTGCAGCAGATGGTGACTGCCCAGGATGCAGCCCCTGAACCTTTCTGTGTTCAAAGCCACGGTCTTGACCATGCACGATTTTTTCCGCCCATCATCTCATTTCACAAGACGCACACGTGGCCAGGCGTATTGTCTGGTGGTGCCTGCACCTTGCACTCTTGGGGTCTGTCACCTGGCATCCACTGGCACGGCCCTGCTGTGTCCGCCTCACACACAGCCCTCTCTGATGAGGCCTTTCTTCATCTCCGCCGCCCACGCGGCGTCCCCGCCCCTGGCTGGGGCCCTTTCAGCGCAGGGCCAGGGCCGAGGACCATGAGTGCCCTCTAGCCGCGTCTCTGTTTTGAGGGGAAGGACGGCGTCCTGTGCATTTTCCTGGACTTGGGAGCACCTAACGCTCCGTCACAATGAGCAGTCAGCGGTTACACCCCAATCACCACGTACTGGCGCAAGAAAGCAAACCGTGGGGGGCTGTCTCTGGTTTTCCCATTTTCTTAGAAATTCAGTTCTTTGATCACTGAAAAACAGCATAACTGTGAGGGCAGAGGGCAAGCTGCCTTACAGTTTGGGACACAATAGGGGGCCGTGGGGCAGGCCAGTGGGGCGTAGGGGCCCTCTCCCGGGGGGCTCCCTGGTCGACTCCAGCTCCCTCTGCTAGGTGGGAATTAGGCCTGATGGGGTGGATGACCTGGGTTTTCAATGCAAGCTGAAAATTGAAATTTTTGTACAATATCGTAATTTTTAAACATAGGCAACTGATTAAATATTTCCAGTATTCGTACAAGCCAAAGTGAGCGTCAGGGTCCATAAGCCGACAGAAAACAAGTCTGCACGCAGTGGTCGTGAAGCTGTAATCCCAAAGGCCCTCATTAGGCCGGTAGAGAAGGAGCCTCCCCCCTCAAACTGTGCCCCCCCCACTTCCAAAGGTCAGCCTCGAGGGGGTTACATGCGAGTCCCTGGAAGGCTCAGAAAATGCAGAAAATACAGATTGAGGGGCCCCAGGGTCCTGGGCCTGAGGTCTGTGTCTCGGGCCGGTCCCCAGCCTCAGCACGCCTCAGCCCGGCAGCGCTGCCTAACTTCCCTGACGGAGGTCCCCTGAGGCTCCGGGTGAAAACCCAGCTTCCTGGTCCCATTTCCTGGAGATGCTGATTCAGTGGGTCTGGGATGGGGCCTGGGAATTCGTGTCTAACAAATTCTTACCCGAGAAGTCTGAAAAATCCTCGCACGAGTGTCCTCCAGAGACTCGGGAGGGAAGATTTGCCCAGAGCCACATGGGGTCACCCTGCACGTCCGCCTCTTGTCTGAGAACGTGCCCTTGGGCTGCCCCCTGCGGGCTGGCCAGCTGGCGGTGGCAGGCAGCGGGGCACGTCCTCTGCAGGGGTGCCCTGCCGGTGTGTGCGGGGTGCTCTGGCGGGACACGGGCCAGAGGGTTTCCGAAGCCCGGCCGGACAAGGCTCTGGCGGGACTTCCCGGCAGCCACAGGGGGAGCCCTGGGGTGACATCTGCAGGGTGCCTGCGCACGCCTACGCCCGAGGGGTCGCTGTCCTGAGCCGCCGGGGTTCCGGGGAGCTGGGCATCCCCCCGGCTGGTCAGGGCTGGACGCAGGGCTGAGAGAAACCGCCCCCGGCCAGTTCCCGGACTGTTCCTCCGAGCCTGGGAACTGCAGCGCAAAGGGCGGACAAAAGCATCAGCCCCCGGTCCCTGCCCCCTACCCGCCACGGCCCCGCTCTGCTGTGTCTACGTGTCCGCACGAGCTTTGTTCTGAGGACTTGGTCTGGTAGCTAAAGACATTTGAAAAAATTGACTAGTGCTACTCCTTCCTGTCAGCGGTGGGGAGACAGGCCGCGGGGATGGGGTGGGGACGGACCGCTGAGAACGCAGGACAGTGTTCCCCAAGAGGCTGAGGCCACCTGGGGAACCCGGAGCCCGGTCCCGCTCCGTGGCCCTCGCCGTGTGGCTTCAGGCCGGCTGTGCGCCCTCTGCAGCTCCCTTTGCCTCCTCCAGACATCCTGGAGACCTTCCCGCAGCCCCAGGGACACAGGCAAAATTGAAAGGATCCATGAGCTTGGATGGGAAGATACTGTATCTTCAGGTCTTGTGCCTCAGTTTTCCATTCCTTCAATTACGCATATTAGCACCAAAGTACAGTGGCCTTAACAGCACCTGTGATTTTAGTACCGAGGCAAAAACCCAAAATATATTTCATTATGGTTGCAGGTATCTTGAGATACGGTTGATAATCATCACTTCAAAATCACAGTAAAGTTGCCCTTAGATCTTGTTTAATGCGTTCACAAAGGAGCACGTAAAACTGTATCCCGCTTCTAAAATTATTTTGATAACTGTGTTTCAATGTAATGGAATTTCTTGGCACTCATTTGGACCCTCTGCATTTGAAAGTGAGGGGCCATGGCAGAAAAGCCTGGGGACCTGGGGTTAGCCTGAAACCCGAGAGGACAGAGCGACAGATTCTGCTGAGGTCTGCAGATATCTGCAGGTCTGGAACCTTCTCTTCAAGTGAACCGGAGCTGCTCTGCTAAAGTGGGGCCACCCATGTGGGTGGTCTCCCTCCGTCTGCCCCATGCAGGAGGCCTGGAGGGGCGTGCAGAGCCCTCAGGCACCGGAGGGCACGTTTTAAAGTCCGCCAGGCTGTGCAGCACCCCCCCCAGCACCCCCCCCCCACCGTAATCGCCCCTGCCCGAAGGCACGGTCAGCGGGCTAGGCACTGCTGCTTGGAGTGGTTCAGATCACCGACCCTCCCAATAGACCTTAGGGTGCAGGTGCTTCTTATCCCCGTTCTACAGATTCACTCACTCACTGAGAAACGGAGTCTTAACTGCTCAGAGTCCTAGGACACACTTGCCCGGAAAGTCTTCAACAGCTGAAGACTGGAGATTCTTGCCCTCCTGGAGTTTGCACTGGGAGAAAATAGGGAGAGAGAAAAAAATAACTGAAACGATAAGGCATATGGCATGTCTTGCGTGCTGTGGGGAAAAAAAAAAAACAGGACCAGGGGGCCAGGGAGTTGCCATTTTAAAATAAAGTGGTCGAGGGGCGCCTGGGTGGCTCAGTCGGTTAAGCCTCCGGCTTCAGCTCAGGTCAGATCTCACATTCGTGGGTTCGAGCCCCGCGTCGGGCTCTGTGCTGACGGCTAGCTCAGAGCCTGGAGCCTGCTTCCGGTTCTGTGTCTCCGGCTCTCTCTGCCCCTCCCCCTCTCATGCTCTGTCTCTCTCTGTATCAAAAATAAATAAAACATTAAAAAAAATAAAATAAAGTGGTCGGGGGCGGCAGGGAGAGCTTTGAGTGGGATTCAAAGGCAAGTGTTCGTCTCCCTGCGCAACCTGGGCTGCGCGATCCTCCCGGAGGGGGCGGCAGGGCGGCATCGGGGGGCGGGCGCAGGTGCCCCTCGGTGCAGGGTGCGGGGACGCAGGTGCGGCCTCGCCCCGGGCCTCAGGGGCCCTGGCCAGAGCTCTGCCTTTTTCAGGGAGGCGGCCGCTGCAGGTCTTGGGGGGCGCTGCGCGCGGAC
>NC_043708.1:139492636-139497586 GCF_006229205.1 Suricata suricatta
CGGCGGCCTGGGGCGCGCGCACATCCGCGCCCGCGCGCCCGCCTGCCACCTGCTGGGCGAGGTGCAGGACCCCGAGCTGGAGGGCGGCCTGGCAGCCATCAGCGCCTGCGACGGGCTGGTGAGTGAGCCGGAGCCCGGCCTGTCCCCTGGGACCGCAGCGGAGACAGAGCGCCTGCGGGCCTTGTTAGAACAGAGCGGGATGGAGTGGGGGTGCATGTCCGAAGCCTCTGTTTCTGCAGCTGCAGAGAGCAGACTTGTAGGATCCCTGTGTAGACCAGGTAGCTCCTGGAGCCACGCGGTCCTTGTTCCTTTGCAGCGTCAGTTATGACCATGCCCCCGACAGAGCCCTCTGGGCTGGGCCTCTCCAGGACAGGCAGCTTCACCTTGACACCCCTCCCTCCCCTCCCGGAGAGCAGGCCTTTGGGTGGCTGTGATGCTGGCTACTGCCTGCGGCGGGGATCACCTCCCTTGGCTGGGGCGCTTCCACCCCTAGTGTTCCGGGTCCAGTGACCAGCTCTGCCCTCCCCCCAGTGGGAAGGGGTGCATGTATCCCCGGGAGGGCCCGCAGCTGAGATTGCTCAGGAGGCCCCACGGGCTGTAGCAAGACGGGCCTAATGAGCGCCAACACCACAGCTGCGGGACATCAGACCTTCGAGTGCCTGCCTGCCCTTTCTCGTTAATTTCGTCGGATTTGGAGCAGCTGTACATTTGGGTGTCAGACCCATTACCAGATGAGGGAGCAGGCTCAGAGGCGGACTGGCCCAGGGCCACCCAGTCGCCCAGGGCCACCCAGTCACCCAGGGCCGGAGTCTGAATTCACACCTGCGTCTCCAGCCCTTCCAGAGGGGTTGCAACTCTCTGGACTCGGGGGTCTCGACCCGGCACAGCCCAAGGGGCAGAGAATTGCAGTGGAGGTGAACCCCGTGTCCCTGTTGGAGCCCTGGGCTTTCTCGGGAGGTGGCAGGCTGCCCAAAGACACTTCCCACGGCCCCTCCCTCCTCTGGCCTCTCTAAGTGAGGGCGGATGTGCCTGAGACGCCTGCCGGCTTCCCTTCTAGAAGGGCCCTGGGACCGGGGAGTAGGATGTCCCGGTGACTGAGCATCTCTGTGGCTTGGGTGTGGGGAGGGCTGCTCTTGGAGTGATTCATCCCCTCCGGGAGATCGGGATTCAGGCCAGCTGCGGGACGACACAATGGCTGGCATGCAGGGAAGATGGAAAATGGCCTGGGTGCCGGACGTGGGCTGCCCGACTCAAGACGGCCGGCTGGGACTGTGTGGAAGATGCCATCTTAGATTTAGCGTGCTCCCGTCTTCTGCTCCTAACGGGGAGAGGGGCGAGGCGGGCGTGTGCAGCCTCTCCGGAGGCTTGTGGCTCCTGAGCTCAGCCCCGGGGCCTGGGCCGTGTGAGATTGCAGGAAGGACGTGCCAGGTGGAGGGTCCAGAGCGAACAAAGGCCCGGAGCGGGGAAGCACGCGGGCTCGGGGGCAGCCAGATGCGGAGCGGCGTGGGCGCGCCCTCCCTCCGCGTGTGAGTGTGAGCCCGCGCCCCTTTCCCAGACAGGTGTGTTCCGACTCTCCGACGAGGACTACTTCATCGAGCCCCTGGAGGGCGTGCCCGCCCGGCCTGGCCACGCCCAGCCCCACGTGGTCTACAAGCGCCAAGCCCCGGAGCGGAGGCGGTCAGAGCCGAGGGACTCCCGAGCTCTAGGTGCCTGCGGGGTGCAAGGTATGGTCCTCTCGGGCTCCGGGGAAGGGGATGGGCCTGGAGGCATGGAGTTTCTTTCTGGAAGCCTCTGTCAGTGTCTCCATGCCCACCACCTCTTGGACCAAAGGGACGCAGACAGATCGACAGATGTATCCCCATAGCCTGTGTCTTCCAAATGTGCCAGAGCCTGAGGCCTCTGCCCGCCCCAGCCGATGCCCTGGACTGACCCCTCTTACCACCTCCTCGGCGCTGCCTGGGGCAGCTGAAGCTCCCGGGAAGCCAGGCCCACCAGGGCAGCTGGCCGGGATCCTCCCTCCCCACGCTGGTCCCCGCCCAGAATAACTGATCTCTGTCCCTGGGGACATTGCTCCGGCCCCTCTTCTTCGAAGTGGCCACAGTGCTGGCCAGTTCAGGTTAGGAGCTGCCCACCATGGGCTGCTGGGTGTGGGGACGGCTTGGCTGGCATGCCAGCCCCATAAGGTGCCCCAGTTCAGGGACTCCATTGGTTGGAACAGATGTCGATGTCCAGAGTCATGCTTCAGGGCCTCCGTCTTCCTGCCTACATAGATATGCTGTCTCTTCTGACCTGGAGCCTGGGACAGTGGAGCAGGTCTCCCAGGCAGGGGACTGGGCTCTGGGGTCTTCGTGTGCTGGGATGCACCAGCCCCCCGCCCCCCCGCGATCGGGGCCCTTGCTGTGTATGTGTCCACTGTTTCATTGCCCCCCTCCCCCCCAAGGTCAGCTTCTAAGGCCGTTGGCTGATTCCTGTTTGTAGTTGGGGATGCTCAGGGTCAGAGATGGGAAGTGACCGGGGCAGGGTCACAGTGGGAGTCCAGGCCGCTCGCCTCTGATCCCAGCGGCTGGGGCTCACCGCCACCCCGCCTGGGGCCCACAGCGTCGGCAGAGCCGGAGGCCCGGCGAGAGCGCTGGGAGCAGCGGCAGCGGCGGTGGCAGCGCCCGAGGCGTCTGCAGCAGCGCTCCGTCAGCCGGGAGAAGTGGGTGGAGACCCTGGTGGTCGCGGACACCAAGATGGTGGAGTACCACGGGCAGCCACAGGTGGAGAGCTACGTGCTGACCATCATGAACATGGTGAGGCTGTGGCGGGTGGTGGAAGACCGGACAGCTGGGGGGGGCTGGGGGGGTGTGGTCTGGGGGGCAGCAGGGGGGACTCAGCGGCTGGGGGATGGCAGGCAGTGGGGGCGTGCGGACCCCAGGCTGTCGGGTCCAGTAGTGGCTCCAAGAGGGCCTGGGCAGGGGGCGGGGCCTGCAGTGCAGGGGTGTCTAGCCACCTTGCTGGCGCAGCTGGGTTCTGGAGGCCAACACGTCCCGCGCCCACCTGGGGGAGATCGTGACGGGCTAGTTCACTCACGCTGGTCCAAAGCTTGGTTGAGTGGGCGCTGGGGCCACGGGAGCACCCTGTCTGCGCCGCCCCTGCCTGAGACCCCAGCATTCGTGAGAGGTCTCAGGAGCCGTTCTGTGGTCCACGAGCTGGTGATGCGGGCGGCACTTGACCCGTCTGAGCTTGCTCTTCGGTGAGCTGGGGATGTGGTGGTGGCCGAGGGGCCTGGCACACCGCTCTGGACCCCACGTGCCAGGTGAGAGAACGGGGCCCTAGAGGGTGTGACTTGCTCGGTCACACACCGAGGTGGGCCGGGGCCAATGGGGGCCCGGGCATAGCTGCTCCCCACGCTGGCAGTGAGGACGGAGTGAGGGTGTGCGCTCTGCAGCTGGGTGGCGTCTGAGGGCCGTGCCCAGGCCGTGCCCCCCTCACCCCCTGCAGCCCTTGGGGAAGAGCCCTGGGAGGTCATCCCCTGCCTGGCTGCCCACTCACAGCCGTGAAGCCAGGCCTCAGGGACAGGGAGGGTCTCCTTCTGTGGCCCTCGGACACCCACCGCCCCGTCCTCATGGCAAGCAGAGCCCTGGGCCGGCGCCCCCCTTGTCACGCGCCAGGAGCCACCGTCTGGCGCTCGAGGCCTCAGAGGCCCAGCCAGCCCTTCGTGCGGCCTCATCTGCCCAGTGAGGGAGCCGCTGCACCCCAGGGCTTGGGAGGGGGGGCTGTGGCGGGACAGCAGGGCCTGACCCCGGGGGAGGGGGAGGGAGGCCAGGCCACGAGGTCCTCTCTTCTCAGGGCTCAGCCTGACAGAGGCCCGGGAGCTCGGCTAGACAGTGAGGGGACTCTGGCGGCCTGTGCCCGCCCCAGCCCTCTCTCCAGTGCTGGCCCGGGCTCCTGGCCCACGGGAGGGCTCAGTCCTGGGCTGTCCCAGTCCAAGCACAGGAGGCAGACTGGGGCGAGCTGGGTGAGCAGCCCCCACACGGTGTCCGGGACCCCCCTGGCAGGCCTCTGTCCAGACTCTGGGCTTGCCGCCGGGGAGGCATGGGTGCTTAAGGCCGGGGTGGCCGCCCTGTCCCTCTCTGCAGGCTGGCAGCCTGACCCCCTGTCCCGGGCAGGTGGCCGGACTGTTTCACGACCCCAGCATTGGGAACCCCATCCATGTCACCGTCGTGCGTCTGGTCCTGCTGGAGGATGAGGAGGTGAGTGGTCGTGTGGCGTCATGCTGCCCGGGGACGGGCAGCATCCGCTGGAACCCTCCTGGACCGTCACCCAAGTGGTCGTGTGTGGAAGGGCACGGTGAGCCTCCCTGGCCTGGGTGTCCTCTGTCACCGCCCAGTGAGGTGCCCCCGGCATGTGCTGCGGGTCACTGGAGGCTGGCCCAGGGCTCACCCGCCGCTGGGCCTCTGTCGCCTGCCTTTGGCGGAGGAGGGGGTGTGGCCGCCGGCGCGCAGGGGAGGGACCCGCGGCCGCCCTCTCTGCCCCCAGGAAGACCTGAAGATCACGCACCACGCGGACAACACCCTGCGCAGCTTCTGCAAGTGGCAGAAGAGCATCAACATGAAGGGTGACGCGCACCCGCTGCACCACGACACCGCCATCCTCCTCACGAGGTGCCGCACTGCGGGGGGGGGGGGGGGGGGGGGGGGGGGGGGGGCGGTGACGGGGGCGGTGCTGCCGGGTGTGGGGCGCCAGCTGTGGTGGGGGGGCCGCTCCGGAGGGCCGTGTTCCTTGACCACAGGAGGGGGTGGCGGTGGCCCCACCCTGGAAGCCTGAGTTCAGGGAGCTCCTGCACCTTTGGGGGAGTGCTTCTGGGGCTTCATAGAACCATCACAAACAGGCCCCGTGTGCCCGGACCCGGTGTCCCTGGTGCTGGCATCGGGGATAACAGTGGGACACCACGACTGAGACGTGGAC
>NC_043708.1:139497686-139506101 GCF_006229205.1 Suricata suricatta
CCCGCTGCGTGGACCTGTTCCTGCGCCGGCGCCAGAGGCTTTGGTCGCCGCAGCTCTGTGGCGTGTCTTGCGGTCTGGAATCGTGATTCCTCGTTTGAAGGTTCTGCTCTTTGTTTGCAAGGCTGCTTGGCTGTTGGGGGTCTTCTGTGGTTTGATGCACAGTTTAGGATTGTGTGTTCTAGCTCCGTGGGAAATGCTGGGGGTGTTGGACAGGGACTGCATCACGTGTGCAGGCTGCTTTGAGGAGAATAGACGTTTTAACAGTAGTTGTTCTTCTAATCCATCAGTGTAGATGTCTTTCCATTTCTTTGTGTTTTTTTCATCAGTATCTTATAGTTTCCAGAGTTTGGATCATTCACCTCTTGGGTTAAGTTGATTCCTCAGTAGTTTATTAGTTTTGGTACAATTGTAAAATTTTTTGTTGTTGTTTCTTAATTTCTCTCTTTTCACTTCTATTAGTACATTGAAATGCAACAGATTAAAAAAAAATTTTTTACATTTATTTTTGAGAGAGAGAGAGAGACAGAGCATGAATGGGGGAGGGGCAGAGAGAGAAGGAGACACAGAATCAGAAACCACTCCCGGCTCCCAGCTGTCAGCACAGAGCCCGACGCAGGGCTTGAACCCATGAACCCTGAGATCGTGACCTGAGCCAAAGTCAGACGCTCAACCGACTGAGCCACCCAGGCATCCTGAAATGCAACGGATTTCTGTATGTTGATTTTGTATCCTGAGATTTCCCAAATTAATGTATCAGTTCTGTAGATTTTTGTGGAGTCGCTTGGGTTTTCTAGGTATGACAACATCTGCAAATACTGAAAGTTTTACTTCTTTCTAACCAGTGTAGATTCTCTTCTTTTTCTTGTCTGGTTGCTGCCGCTAGGACTTCCGGTACTGTGTTGGATGAAAGTGGTGAGAGTGGACGTCGTTGTCGTGTTCGTGACCTTGCGGGAGGAGTCCTTAGTGTTTTATCATTGAGGACGTTGGCTGTGGGCTTTTGACGCGCGGCCGTGGTGAAGGGGACGGTGTTCCCGCTACTTTGTCGAGTGTTTTTATCAGGACCGGATGTTGTGTTTCATTCAGTGTTTTTTTTATGTCCCCTGAAAGGATCGTCTGGTTTTTATCCTTTCTCTTGTTCGTGCGACATACCGTGTTGGTTGATTTGTGAATCTTGCACGGATAAATCCCAGCTCATTGTGGTGAATGATTTTTAAAATATTTAAATAATATTTATTTTTAAATATTTAAATTTAAATAACTTAAATTTAAATACATAGGTGAATTCCGTTTGCAACTATTTTATTGAGAATTTCTGCGTCCGTGTTCAGCAGGGACACTGGCCTATAGCTCTGTTTTTGTGGCGTCTTGGTTTTGGTAACGAGGTAGATGCTGGCTTCGTAGAATGAATGTGGAAGTTTTCCTTCTTTTTGGAACAGCTTGAGAAGAAAAGATGTTAACTCTTCTCTAAACGTTGGTAGAATTCGCCTCATGAAGCCGTCTGGTCCTGGACTTTGTTGGGACTTTCTGATTACTAGTTCTGTTTCTTTGCTGGTGACTGGTCTGTTCAAGTCTTCTGTTTCTTTCTGATTCTTTTTGGGAGGTTTACATGTTTCTGGGAATTTATCCTTTTTTTCTGTGTTCAGTGTGTTTCTTCGTTTGTCATAATCACAATCCTTTGTATTTCGGTGGAGTCCACCGTTTCTTTCATTTCTGATTTTGTCCATTTGAGTCCTTTCTCTCCTCCACTCCCTCCCCCTGCCTCTCTCTCTCCCTCTCGGTCTCTGTCTGTCTCAGTTTTTCTCATTGGTGTGATAAGTCCAGCTAAAGGTATATCAATTTTGTTGATCTTTTCAAAGAACCTGATCTGTACTACTGGGTTGTTGGGTTTTTGTTTTTTTTTAATGTTTATTGAATGTATTTCTTTTCTAATCCTTATTCTTTCCTTCCTTCTGCCGGTTTGGGGCTTTGTTCATTCTTCTGGCTCCTTTACGTGGAAGGTTGGCTTGTCTGGCGGAGCTTTTTCGCGCTGCCTCAGGCCCGGCGACGCTGAGCCTCCGCGGGCATCTGCCCCTCGGCCCGGTCGCGATCCGCGTCACCTGTGATCTCCAGTTCTCCCCTGGAGCCCTTCGCCCTTGAGCTGCTTTCTCCTGTCCCGAGTGTGGACTTCCTTTCCTGGTTTTTACCCGTTTTCTGGGCAGCATCCACACGTCCGCCCTCCTGTTGAGTTTTATCTACTGTGCTTTTCACTCCGACTCCCTCACTCACTAAACCTTCCTTCTTACCGTCGCGTTTCCACAGTTCTTTCCTCTCTTTTCTTTCTGACGTCGTTCTTTGTACGGATCTAACCATTTTCTTCCGCTCCCTGCATCCTCTTTATTTAATATTAAAATCTCTGTCACGTCAGGGACTCCGGGGGGGCTCAGTCGGTGAAGCGTCTGACTCTTGATTTCAGCTCAGGTCACGATCTCATGGTTTGTGAGTTCCAGGCCTGCGTCGGGCTCTGTGCTGACAGCGTGGACCTGCTTGGGATTCTCTCTCCCCTTTTCTCTCTAAAAAGCAAAAGAAAACAACTTTCCCGTTAAAGGTATGAAACTGGCTGGCCCTCCGCCACACACGGAAGGAGGCACGGGGTCGCTGGCTGGCCGGCGTTTCTGAGTCCGTGCAGGGGACTGGCCGGCAGGGCGCCGTGTCCTCGGGAGGATATCACGTACCAGTGTCTAGAGTCCTTTTTTGGAGCGGGTCTGTTTCCCCGGAGAGGAGCTCTCTCCTGCCCTGGGCGTGTAGGTCTGCCTGTGGCTTCTGGCCCCCGGGGTGGGGGGCTTGTCGACTTAGACTTGTCCCCATCTCGTCGGTCTCTGTAGGTCACTCTGGGCCCAATCCCCCGTTTCACCCTCTTTGGAACGTGGCCCCCGCCCTCTGCAGGTGGCCGCACAGCGTTGGGGAGCGGGTCTGGGGCCTGCGGTCTCCTGTCCCCAGGCCTGCTGGCGCCCCAGCCTCCGTGGCTCCCTGGGGCCCCGCCCCTGGGTGCTCTCTCCCCGTGGGACTTGGCCACTGCTTGACCAGCAGCTTTCCAGCCTCCGGGGCTTTGCAGGCATGTTTCACATGCCATCATCACCTGTCCCTTGCCCTTGTGGACCTGTGCCTCATTTGCTCCTTTGCTGCCAGGGTGGAGTGGAGATCAGTCTGCCAGGTTCTTCTAGAAGCCGCTCAGTGTGGGGTTTACGTGGGTGTGGGCGGGGGCTCCGGCCCCGACGGAGGAGGGATCCCTGGGGTGAGGGAGGAGGCCGAGGGGGATCGTGGATGATGTTTGGGCCTGGGCTCCCCACCGGCTTTTCCTTGTGCTGACAGACATGTTACGTGGGGCTCGCGACGGGCCTGCCTCGAGGGGGGCGGGGGCGGGGGCGGGGTTGAGCCGCAGCCACGCCAGTGCCCAGCACGTGGCTGTGCACGTGGTCAGCACCCGGTGCGTGCCAAGTGCTGTCACTGCTTCTACGCCGTAGCGAGCACGGTCCTGAACCAGGGCAGGAGTCTGGGCATTTCAGGCCTGAAAACCACCCCAGGGGCGCGTCTCCTGCCCCAACATGGGGGCAGAGAATGAGGGGACAGGCTGGAGAGTGGCGCGCCTGCAGTGGAGGCCGCTTGGGGCTCGTCTCCTGCTGCTGGCCCTGCTCCTGCCTCCAGCCTGGAGGCCCAGGAAGGGTGGAAGGAGGGGACTCACATGGCAGGTGGGGACCAGCCTGTCCTCAGCCCCTCGGCTCACCATGTCCTTGCCGGGGGTAGGACGGCCTCCCTGCTGGAGTCGGGGCAGAATGAACCAGACGCTCGGATGGTGCCAGGTGGGGTCAGGCAGTGCTCCCTGGGCTTGGGGGAGGCTCCACGGCCCTCACAGGCCCCTGGGCACCCCTCCCCAGACCGGATGTCCTCAACCCCCCCCCCCCCCCCCCCCCCCCCCCCCCCCCCCCCCCCCCCCCCCCGCCAGCCAGAGCCGCGGTGGCGTCTGCAGTGCAAGGACCCCGCTGTGAGCGGCCGCCGCTGCCATGAGCCTTTCCCGAGTACGTGCCACCGTGTCCACCTTGGTGGCTTCGGGCCCCACGGGCAGCCTGGGCCTCTGGGGACGGAAGGTGTGAAGGCCCAGGGAGGGCGAGGGATGGCCCGGGCCGCTGGCGTCTGTACCTGGGCAGGCGCCGCACTCGGGGTTCCCACTCTCCATCAGCACTTAGGCCTGAATATGGCCCCGTGAGGGCCCCCCAGGGCCCCCAGCCTCTCGCACTCGTAAAGAGTGGACCAGACGCAGGCCCTGCAGGACCTGACACACAGCGGGTTCCAGCCAGGACGCAGCCCGGGGTGCCCTGGGGCTGCTGGTGTGGCGTTGTGGTGCGTTAGACCACAGATTGGAGCCCCGGGCTGGGTCTGAGTGAGAGGGGTGGGTGCGCCCTCCTGCAGGACAGGAGTCCCCGGTCGTGCTGACCCTCAGCCCCGTCGCCTAGCTGACGCTTCACCCCAGGGCGCAGGCCCAGGGGGCCGCAGACCGAGGTCCACGGTCAGAACACTGCTCTCTCTCGGCCAGGGCTCGTGGAGTTGAACTTCTGTTGGGGTGAAGTATTTGAGGTCAGGCTTATGGGCGGAGGGGAGGAGCTGGGCACCAGGCAGCCCAGCAGGTGGGTGTGTGTGGCCACCGGCAGCTTGGGCCTGGCCTCAGACCCTGACGTCAGCGCCCTCCCGGGTGACCCGGGACAGGAGACGCTGTGCCTTGGGCCCTGTGTGTGTGAGGCGGGGATTCGATTCTGCCCAGGGCGCGTGGGGAGCAAGCCGGGGCCTGGCCTGCGGCCGTCGGGCAGAAGCAGGGCCCCGCAGCTGCTCTTTGGCCAGCACCCACTTGAGAGGGTCTGTTTTCCACTAGCACAGGTGGTCCAGGTGATTTCGGGGGGAGGGGTCCCCAGGACTCTGTGTTCACTGCAGCTCTGGGTGGAGCTGAGGGACTTAGGAGACCCCAGACCCCCCACCCGACCCCACCCTGCGGTCCCCGAGGCTGCCTGCCCCTATTCTCTTCCACACCGGCATGTGTGCTGGCCTGTGTCCCTCTCCCAGCCTGTCCCCACCTGTCCCCACGCTGTGGTATGTACTTTGTGCCTCCCGGCCAGACCCCAGCACCCACCCCCTCCGGCCTTCTGACCCTGGCAGGACCCTCCACTCCTCTGGCCCCTGCCCGGGCCAGCTGCCCTTTGCCCCAGCCTCAGTTCTCCCGACCACTGCTGCCCTGAGCGGGGAGGGAGGCCCCCCGACGCCTTTCCAACTCGTGCGTGGTGGCAGGGGGCCCCGGGCTGGCTGGCCAACACGCGGGCCTGGGGGGGGGGGCGGCAGGACGGCCACTGGCCCCGAGGCAGCAGCTGTGAGGCAGCAGCTGTGCACCGGGAGTCCAGGGAGAGAGGCAGGCCGAGCTGGGCCTGGGCGACCTTCAGTCTCCGTGCTCCCTGCCTGCCGCTGTGTGTTCCCCGTGCTGCCAGGGGAGGCTGGCAGAGGGGTGTGGGGGTGACAGGCCGGCTGCCTGGACTCCCCCCCCCCCCACCCCCTGGCTGTGGCCCCTGGCGGACCCCTAGAACTCAGCCTGGGGAGGGGCCAGCCGCTGTGTCAGCTGTGAAGTGACACCCTCCAGGTCCCGGCTGACGTGGCCCAGGCCGCACACAGAGGGTGGAGGCCTAGGAGGCTGCCCGAAGGGCAACAAGCCGGTTGGTGGCCGGAGGCTTCTGAGGCAGGGCCTTGGGGCTGGGGATCCAGGAGGGAGTCCTCACAGGAGAGTGCTGGAGCACTGTGGCCCTGGGGGCGGGGCCAGCTAGCCAGGAGAGCTGGAGGGAGCAGGAGGGCCCTAGTGCTGAGTGGGGTCTGGGTGGGGGTCTGAGGGTGGGCTGGGGGGAGCAAGGAGGCCACAGTTTTCCTGCGGGTTTAGTGCTCTCTCTGCCCTTCCCCCACCCCTCCTCCGAGGCCTTCATGATGGGTCTCTCAGGCTGTGCCCCTTGCCCCGTCCCCCCTTGTCCCATCTCTGCAGCAGGGGGTGGGGCCTGTGCTTGGACGACGCTCCCACCAAGGACGTCATCGACTTCCCCTCGGTGCCCCCCGGGGTCCTCTACGACGTGGGGCACCAGTGCCGCCTCCAGTACGGGGCCTACTCTGCCTTCTGCGACGACATGGACGTGAGTGTGGGCACAGGTGGGCGTGGCTGGGGCCGCCCTCCACAGGGGCCCAGGAGACTCAAGGCCGTGGAATCCGCCTGGGGAGGGCACACGCCCAGCTCTGAATTCTGGGGGTGGCTTTAGGGCAAGCTCTCCCTTCCCAGGGCCAGGTTAAAAGAGACAAAATAAAACTCATGCTGCGTGGCCCTTGGAGAGACCCGCCCTTTGTGGCCTTGTTAGAGACCCCCCCTTGTTGGTGGGGTGGTAGGAGTTTTTTTTTTTTTTAAGGAAGTGGGCGGGGCTGGGAGAGGTGGGCGGGACACTGGGAGGTGGAGTGGGCGGGGCCGCAGGCCCCCAGCACCACCTGGTCCAGAGAAGATGGGAGGGGGGGGCCCTCTGGGAATCCCATCTGCAGACCCCCCCCACCCGGTGCCCCAGGCAGGGTAGTGAGGGGTGGGCGGAGGCAGCGGGGGGGCGGGGCAGGGGTGAAGGCACGGCCGGTGTTCTCCCTGCAGAATGTCTGCCACACGCTCTGGTGCTCCGTCGGGACCACCTGTCACTCCAAGCTGGATGCAGCTGTGGACGGCACCAGGTGTGGGGAAAGCAAGGTAGGGGTGCCAGGTGGATGGGGAGGGGTGGAGCTCCCGTTGTGCCCGAGCTCATGTGAGCTGTCCTGCCCGCGCACCGGAGGGGGTGCAGCCGGGGTCCACCAGGAAGTCAGCACATGGCCTGTTCTGTCCCTGCACGCCTCCACCACAGGCCCCCCGCCCCCCTGGGCCCCCAGCTACTGTGCACGCGCCAGGGCGGGGGGTGGGGGGGTGGCCGACTGGCTCGGGCCGTCCCCCCACCTCGGGGCTCTCTGTCTCGATAGTGGTGTCTGAATGGGGAGTGCGTTCCTGTCGGCTTCCGGCCCGAGGCCGTGGACGGCGGCTGGTCGGGCTGGAGCGCCTGGTCCGTGTGCTCGCGGAGCTGCGGTGTGGGCGTGCAGAGTGCGGAGCGGCAGTGCACACAGCCGGTGTGAGTGCGGGCTGCGGTCACCGCGGCGGAGGGATCGTGCCCTGAGTGTCCCAGCCTCCCGCCCTCCAGATGTCGCCATGGAGGCTATGCCCAGAGTACCCAGAGCACCCAGAGCCAACTTGGCTCACTCCTAGGGGAGTCCTGGAGGCCGGCAGAGTCCCCACTGCTGACCCCGTTGCAGAGAGGGGAACACCAAGGCCCAACAGGGCAGTAACTGGTCGGAAGGAGGCAGGAGAGGGCAGGGCTTAAGAGGTTAGAACCTGGACCTTAGATGGAATTGGGTTCAAGTGCCCTGTCCACCCCTCCTCTGGGCCTCAGTTTCCAGGGAAAACGTATTCTGAGGTGACCGCAGGGCCCACCCAGCAGAGCTCTTCCTGGCACCTGAGGCCCGTGTGGGTCTGAGATGACACTGGGGACAGCTGCGGGAACTGGTCAGCATGTGTGTCCTGGGGCAGGTGACCTCATCTCTCTGGGCCTTGGTTTCCCCACCTGACATCAGGTGGTCTGAAGATTCTGGCCCGGCAGGTGCCGGACACGGAGCCAGCCCTCTCCAGGGCCCGTGCTTGGCAGTCTGTGACCTGGGTTGGACGGGGGCAGCCGCCCTGGCCTGGGGGGCGGGGGGGTAGTTTCAGGCTCTGTGCCTCACAAAGAGGGCCCTCTGCAGGGCAACCCCCACTCCCATCCCGTCTGGTGCTCACCCAGCCCCACCCGGCTCTCCCCACAGGCCCAAGTACAAGGGCAAGTACTGTGTGGGCGAGCGGAAACGCTTCCGTCTGTGCAACCTGCAGGCCTGCCCCCCGGGCCGCCCCTCCTTCCGCCATGTGCAGTGCAGCCACTTTGACGCCATGCTCTACAAGGGCCAGCTGCACACCTGGGTGCCCGTGTTCAATGACGGTGGGTCCTGCCGCCCGCGGGGGAGGCCTCCCTGCCAGGCGGCGCTGTCCCGGAACCTGCAGCCCCCGCCCCCCCTGCCCCCTGCCGGGCCGCACTGTCCGGGAACCTGCAGCCCCCACCCTGCCCCTCACGGCTCCCCCTTGGGCCCCTAGCCAGCCCCTGTGAGCTGCACTGTCGCCCCTCCGACGAGTACTTTGCTGAGAAGCTCAGGGACGCTGTGATTGATGGCACCCCGTGCTCCCAGGGCCGGCCCGGCCACGACCTCTGCATCAACGGCATCTGCAAGGTGTGCCCGGCAGCAGGGGCGTCCTCCACGCTGGCTGCCCCGGGTCCTCCC
>NC_043708.1:139506201-139508250 GCF_006229205.1 Suricata suricatta
CCCCCCCCGCCCCCCCCCCCCAGCACTGGAGCCCCTCACAGGCAGGCCCCGCGTCCCCAGCCCCTGTGCTGAGGCCCTCCCCCCGCCTGCAGCTGCACAGCCTCCCCCGGGAGCCCAGAGCCCGGGGCAGCCCCCTGCTGGCCGAA
Source organism: Suricata suricatta (assembly GCF_006229205.1). Taxonomy (NCBI): domain Eukaryota; kingdom Metazoa; phylum Chordata; class Mammalia; order Carnivora; family Herpestidae; genus Suricata; species Suricata suricatta. The sequence continues at coordinate 139,506,348 of NC_043708.1, forward strand.
TGGTCCCAGGCATCCCTGTCACCGGGTTCGGTGAGGTCACCTTGGGGACGCGCAGGGCGCAGACCCTGGCGGATGAGCGTTGGTATTTGCTGGCAGGTGTTTGCCAGCAGCGCGAAGCGCATTTCCGGCGTCGGCACCGGCCTCTTCCCCGCCCCCGTCCCCCCGCTGCCCCCAGCCCGAAGCCAGCTGGGGCCCAGAGCAGCAGGACAGGCTCGCCCGGGGCCTTTGATGTTGATTCCTGTTCCTGGGAAACTGCCGTCCACACTGGGGGAGCCGCTGGGTGCCAGTGCCCCGCTGGCTGTAACTCTTCGTGAACGTCCCCCTCTGGTAGCTTGTGCCCCTGTCAGCACGGCTTCGCTGCACAGGGGGACCTCCCTGTGTCACAGCCGGGGCAGATGGAGTGGGGGCCCGCTCCTGCCCGGTGGCCCCCGGTGGCCCCCCACAGCCGGGGCCAGGGTGGGCTGCTGGCCGGTGGTCAGGCACTAGGGCCTCCCTCCCGTGTGTTCCAGAACGTGGGCTGTGACTTCGAGATTGACTCGGGTGCCGTCGAGGACCGCTGTGGCGTGTGCCACGGCAATGGCTCCACCTGCCACACCGTGAGCGGGACCTTCGAGGAGTCTGAGGGCCTGGGTATGTGGCAGGAGGGTCCGGGGAGTGGGGGGTGGGGGCTGAGCACACAGGGGGTGGGGAGGGAGGGGAGCTCCTCACTTCGCAGCCCTTCCTGGTCTCCCCCGGGCTCACACCCAGGCTAGGAGGGAGACCACCTCGCCCAGATGCAGGGGCGTGTCCTCAGGGGAGTCCTGCCCCGGGAACCCCTGGGTTGGCTGATCAGGCTTATGGGTGACGCCAGCCCTCTCTGACGCTGCTGCCTTGTGAGGCTTCCACCCTCTCGCCCACCTGCGCTGGGTGAGGAGGGCATGGAGGGGAGGGGCCCACAGTCTGACAGGTGAGCCTTCAGTGTGGTGGGAGCAGTGGCGAGAGGCCCAGCAGGCAAGTGAGGAAGGAGGTCCTGAGTGGGGGAGGTCAGGGGAGACTTCCTGGAGGAGTGGGCGTTTAGCTGGTGTGTGAAAGGCCCTGATGAGACGGGAGGGGCCTGCACGCGGGAAAGAGCTATGTCCGTCAAAGCCCCCAGCGCTGGGCCGGGACACTCAGACCCCGGAGCCCCATCCGTACCCCAGCAGAACCCTGGGCAAGTTACTGAATCAGTCTGGGTCTCAGCTTGCTCTCTGCCATCCTGGGGTGACAGCCCCTGTGTCCCCGGCTGAGGCCCGCAGAGTCCGTGAAAGAACAGGAACCGGCTGGGTGGCCGTGTGGAGGATATCCCGGGGGAGGGCCCAGCCTCGTGACTTGGACACCGGCCCAGGTCTCCAGGGGAGGGGTGAGGAGGCGAGGGTCATGGCCAGGATTTGATGAGCCTCCTGAGGCTTAGGTGACCTAGGACACATGAAGTCTCTGCCTCCTGGGGGAGCTCGGGACCCTGGGCTGGTGGTGGGACCTTTGCTGTCTGCAGGCCGGGCCGAGGGGGGAGAGGGCCGAGGGAAGGGGACAGTGAGTCCTCTCAGCCTCCCCCCGCCGCCAACAGGGTACGTGGATGTGGGGCTGATCCCGGCCGGCGCCCGCGAGATCCACATCGAGGAGGTGGCCGAGGCCGCCAACTTCCTGGCCCTGCGGAGCGAGGACCCTCAGAAGTACTTCCTCAACGGGGGCTGGACCATCCAGTGGGGCGGGGACTACCAGGTGGCGGGCACCACCTTCACGTACGCGCGCACGGGCAACTGGGAGAACCTCACGGCCCCCGGCCCCACCGACGAGCCCATCTGGATCCAGGTGCCTGCCTCCCAAGCCCCAGGGTGGGAAGCAGAAGTGGGCCCTGGCGGGTCCCGCCCCCCGCCCCCCTGCCCCC
>NC_043708.1:139508350-139516044 GCF_006229205.1 Suricata suricatta
GCCCCCCTGCCCCCGCCCCCAGCTCCCTGGGGGGACAGAGCCCTGGGGTCTCTGCCTTCGTTCCCCCATCTCCAGGACAGACCCATGGTGTAGCCCTAGGTCCCAGCAGCGGCTGGGGCTGGATCTTACCCAATGGCCGGTCGCTCTGGGTGGGCGGCGGGCCGCGGGGACCCTTCGTGCTCACAGGGCCCCTGCCCGCCCTCCCTCCTCAGCTGCTCTTCCAAGAAAACAATCCCGGGGTGCGCTACGAGTACACCATCCACAGGGAGGCAGACGGCCCCGGCCCCGGCCAGCCGCCCGAGTTCTCCTGGAGCTACGGGCCCTGGAGCAAGTGCACGGTCACCTGTGGCACAGGTGAGGAGAGGGGTGGTGCCCGGCCTCAGCCTCCAGCTCCCGCTTACGTGTGGGCCTCCGGGCCCCCATCTCCAGAGGGGGCCGCGGGGCAAGAGGCCAGCACAGGACCCGGCGGGCGCTCAGCCCGGCGGGTCTCACTCAGCTGCTGGCGCTCTGTCCCCAGAGACACCTGGCTGCCTCTCCCTTCGTTCGCACTGCTCAGCAGGCCGCTCAGCAGTGCTCCTGCTGCCCGCCCACACCTGACCCCCGTGCTCCCAGAGCCCCACCTGGGGCTCCTTCCCTCCTCCACCTCCTGGCGCAGTCGGGCTTCCAGGCTTTGTCCTGGGAGGCCCGAGCCGGACGGCCCTGGCCGCCACCCGAGGAGGGGGAGGAGGAGGGGTGGGGCGGAGGGAGCCAGGACCACCAGCGTGTCCCCACCCTGGCTCTGGGCCTCTGGGCCCAGTGGCCCGTTCCCCACCTGGCGGTCCGTCCTTCCCCCCGCACGAGTCCTGTGACGGTGTCGCTGCCTCCCCACTCCCGCGGCTCCGTCGCCCCCACCGCCCCTCCGCGTCCCGGAATCTCAGCACGAGGAATCTGGGGCACACATCTGAACATTCCTTTTTCAAAATTTTTTTGTTTTGAGAGACTGCACGAGTTGGGGAGGGGCAGGGAGGGGGGGAGAGAGAATCCCAAGCAGGTTCTGCACAGTCAGCACGGAGCCCGACTCAGGCCCAGACCCAGGAATCGTGAGAGCACAGCCTCAGAGACCCCACCCAGGCGTCCCTCCGCGTTCCTTAAAACGCTCGAATGATGACCAAGCCAAAGCCGCCGACAGGCCTGGCAGGGGTCCCCAAAAGCTTGCCTTACAGGCCCGAGAGCAAACCCGGCAGACACACCGGCCCGGGGGCCTCACCAAGGGGCCGGCCCACAGGTGGGGCAGCGCTGCCGGCAGCTGGCCCGGCGGGACCTTCATCCCCATCCCCATTCCGCTCCCGTGTGTCAGGCGGCCCCTCCCTCCCCCGGCTTGGGGTCCAGGCGGGAAGAAGGAAAGGGCGAGGGGCTGACCCCCGGGGAGGGACCTGTGTCCTTTCCCCCTGGACGGACCGCGTCCCGGAGCTCCCTGGCGCACGGGAACCCCGTCGGGGTGCCTTCTCAGCCCTCGAACAGAACCAGAACCCCCTAGGGGAGGAGGAGTGGACAGGAACTCAGGCCAAGGAGGCCTGGTCTTCTGGGCTGGGAGGGGTGAAGGCACAGCCTGCTGGGGGTCCGCAGAACGGCGTGGGCCATGTGGGAGGGGGGAGCACCGTCATGCAAAGCCCCAGGGGCCGGCGGCGGCGGCTGGAGGACAGGACGGTGACAGGCAGCGTGGGGCTGCAGGGCTGGAGAGGAGCGTCCGCTCGGGGGTGTGAGGAGTTTCCTCTCTGCCTTTTCTGCATCCACACCCCGCTGGGAGGGGAGGCTGGGTTTGCACGGCCACACGGTCCCCTCACGCCCACTTTGAGGCGGGTGTTACCGTTCCTCCTGTTTATAGATGAAGATCCTGAGGTTCAGGGAGACCAGGTGAGCTGCCCAAGGCCTCTCAGCTAGGAAGCCAAGGGGCTGGCTCAGGCCCACAACTTCCATGCTCTGGTCCCCATGTAGGGGCAGGGGGGAGGCTAGGAGGCCAGCAAGGAGGACCCTGAGGCCTTGTTCTGGGAGGGTCCTAGGGGGGCGGGTGTCGGGGGGAGGGTTCTAGGGGAGCCCGTATCGGGGAGGGGTATCCTAGTGGAGTGGGTGTGGCCTTATCCCCGGGGGCACCCTGGGTGCCGGGCCCAGGCTGAGCGCCCGCGTCCCCCCAGGTATGCAGAGGCAGACGGTGCACTGTACTGAACGGCAGGTAGGGCCTGTGGACGAGAGACACTGTGACCCCCTGGGCCGGCCCGATGACCGCCAGCGGCCGTGCAGCGAGGAGCCCTGCCCTGCCCGGTGAGCCCACCCCGACCACTGCCCCTTCCAGCTCCTGGCCCCGCCACAGACCCCACGTCCCGGGGCCCACGGGAGCAGAGGGAGTGGGGTTGAATCCCCCCCAGGGGAGCTAGCACCCACCCCAGGGCAGCTAGCACCAGCCTAGGACATCGTTGGTCACTTGGGTTTGGGTCTTGTCCAGCTCCCCCAGGGATGTCCTGTCACTGGGCTCGAAGCTCTGGGAAAGTGTCCCCTGGGCTGCGACCTGATGCGCCTGGACCCTGGGCGCTGGGAGCCTGCCCAGGCCCCGCTGACACGGCCCGTGTGCCCCGCAGGTGGTGGGCGGGAGAGTGGCAGGCGTGCTCCCGCTCCTGCGGGCCTGGGGGCCTCGCCCGCCGCGCCGTGCTCTGCATCCGCAGCGTCGGGCTGGATGAGCAGAGGGCCCTGCCGCCGCCCGCCTGCCTGCACCTCCCTCAGCCCCCAGCCGAAAGCCCCTGCAACCAGGAGGTGCTCTGTCCCGCCACCTGGGCTGTGGGCAACTGGTCTCAGGTGAGCGTCCTGGTGGGGGGCCCACCTCAGCTCCGCTGTTGGTCTTCAGGGAGCCCTTGCCGTCAGGCACCACAGTGGGAGAAGCCGGGGGCGTCCTCGGCCCAGCCCCGGGCCACAGAGCCTCAGGGACCAGGACGCCCCAGGGAGCCACCTCTGCACGCCACGGCGTCCAGCCGGACGGGCCCAGAGAGGGTGGTGGCTCAGGTCTCCTGCTCTGACCTGGGCCCGCAGGCAGGGCACCCCCAGCCCCTGCCCCCCCTGGCCTGAGCCCCTCACTGTGGCCTCCTCCCCAGTGCTCGGCTACATGTGGGGACGGCACTCAGCACCGGAGTGTCCTCTGCACCAACGACACCGGCATCCCCTGCGACGAGGCCCGCCGGCCGGCCAGCAGGGCACCCTGTCCTCTGCCGTCCTGTCCACGGGTCCTGGACACGCTGGGCCCCGAGGGCTCAGGCAGCGGCTCCTCCAGCCACGAGCTCCTCAACGAGATCGACTTCATCGCCCCGCGCCCCCCGCCCCCCGCGCCCCCGTCGCCGGCCGGCATGGGCAACGCCATCGAGGAGGACCCAGCGCTGGGCCCACCAGGGCCTGTGTTTGTTGATGATTTCTACTATGACTACAATTTCATTAACTTCCATGAGGACCTCTCCTATGGGCCCCTGGAGGACCCTGCCCCAGACCTGGCAGGGGCAGGGGGCTGGACGGCCCCGCCACTGAGCAGTCCTGCTGAGCCCTCCTCGGGCACCCCCCTGCTGGCCTCAGAGCCTCCTGGGGCTGAGAAGGAGGGGGCGCTGGGAGATGGACCCTCTACCCCTTGGCCTGGCCAGGCTGGCCTCTCTCCACTCCCGCCCTTGCGGCCGACCCCTGGGAGCCCCCTGGCCAATTCCTTGCCTGAGGAAGACACCCCCGTCGAGGCCCCAGACTCCAGCCCCCCCGGCTGGCCCCCCACTTCAGCCAGTGGCACGGAGATGCCAGCTGCTCCTGGGAGCCAAAACAAGCTCCCGGGAGGGGAAGACAGCCAGAGCTGGACGCCCCCTCCGCGGTGGGAGAGGACCAACGAGCTATCTGAGGAGGAGGAGGAGGAGGGGGGTGCCAGCCTCCCCCAGGGGCCCCGCCCCACCTCACCCACCTTGTCCTCCATGGGCCCCAGCCGCCCCTCCCCCAGTCCCGACGCAGGATCTCTGTGGACAGCTGGGACTGTGGCCTGGGAGCCGGCTCTGAGCCGTGGCCCTGGGCCAGTGGACAGTGAGCCGTGGCCCGCCACTGGGGGGGCTCCTGCCCCTCCCCCTCCACTACCCCCACCGAGTCCTCTGCCAGAGACCCAGGGCAGGGATGGCGCCTTGGAGCCCTGGCCTCCCGTCCCTTGGACCCCGGCAGCACCAGGAGCCTTCCTCCCGACACCCCCAGGCCCAGAGTTCCCCGGCTCTGCGGCACCCACCCCAGCTCAGGGCAGCTGGACCAATGGCAGCAGCGTCCCTGAGGCCCAGCCGGACCCCAGCCTGGCTGCGCCCCTCCTCCCTGCCGCAAATGCCAGCTGGGAAGCGGGGAACTGGAGTGAGGTAGGGACCCATCTGGGACCCGGGAACTGAACCCTGCCCGAGGGGGAGGAACACTGTCCCAGGTCATGTCCTCCCTGTGCCCCTGGGGGCAACCCACCGACCAGGCCTGTCTTTGGAGTGCCCAGAGGCCCTCAGGGGTGGTGGGGGGGGGGTTCTGTGGGAGGGTGGGTGGCACAGGTGAGGTCAGCCAGAAGCAGCGTCCTCATACTCTGGCTGGCACGCTTTCAGGATGGGGCGGCCTCCCCCTCAGCGGCCCCTTCCTGCTCAGTCAGGCCCCCGAGGGCCTGAGCCTACCAGGCAGGAGCTGGTGGGCGCCCCCATGGTATCACTGTGTGAGTTCTGTTTTGGGTGGAGAGGGATAGGCAGAGACGGGGTCCAGACTCCTTTCCTCTGAGGTTCTGGGGAGCAGTGAGCCTGGTCATGGGGGCTGGGTCACCATGTGTGTCCCCCGTGAGGACACACAGTGGCTTGTGAGTTTTGGTCCTTTACGGTCTGGGGGGAGATAGGTGGAGGAGCCCCTTCTGCAGATGGGGAAACTGAGGCCCCCCCGCGCCCCCCCCCACAAGGGGCAGCCCCGCTGGGGATCTGCCCGCCCTCACGGCCGTGCCCTGGCCCCCAGTGCTCCACCACCTGCGGCCTGGGCGCCGTGTGGAGGCCGGTGCGCTGCAGCTCCGGCCGGGAGGACGACTGTGCCCCCGAGGGCCGGCCCCAGCCCGCCCGCCGCTGCCACCTGAGGCCCTGTGCCGCCTGGCACGCGGGCAACTGGAGCAAGGTTCGCGGGCCCCGGGGGGTGGGGGGGTGGGAGCGGGATCCGCAGCCAGGGCAGGCCGGGAGGCTCTGGGTTGCCATCCTGGCCTGTCCCTCATCCCCCCTCGGTTCTGTGCGACCTGCCCCAGCCCCTTCCCTGTACCTGCCGTCACCCTCGGGACCTCATGGTCACCCGCTTTCCGTTCCCCTGTGTCCATCTGTCCCCGGGCTCCAGGGCCTGCTGGCCGGCTTCTCCCTGGGGCTCTGCAGAGACCTGCCCCCAAGGGCAGGGGGTGGTGGGGGGCTGTGTGTGTGTGTGGGCGGGGGGGGGGTGTTTCACAGTGGCTCTTCCGCCCGCAGTGCTCCCGCAGCTGTGGTGGAGGGTCCTCGGCACGGGACGTGCAGTGTGTGGACACGCAGGACCTCCGGCCACTGAGACCCTTCCACTGCCAGCCGGGGCCGGCCATGCCCCCTGCCCGCCGGCCCTGCGGCACCCGGCCCTGCCTCAGCTGGTACGTCTCTTCCTGGAGAGAGGTGAGGCCTGGGGGCCAGGACGAGGGTGGGGGGGTCCTCGGGCCCTGGCAGCGCCCTGACCCCACTCTCTGCCCGTCGTGCCCTTCCAGTGCTCGGAGGCTTGCGGTGGGGGTGAGCAGCAGCGTCTGGTGACCTGCCCGGAGCCGGGCCTCTGTGAGGAGGCCCTGAGACCCAACAGCACGCGCTCCTGCAACACCCACCCCTGTACGAAGTGGGTGGTGGGGCCCTGGGGCCAGGTGAGCTGCACTCGGAGGAGGAACAGGACAGGTGCCCACAGCCACCGCTCAGTCCTCTGCCCCAGGCCCTCACCTCAGATGCGGGTGGGGGCCAGACCGGGCCCCCACCCTGCTCCCGGGGGAGAGAGAGGAGTGGCAGGTTCTCTGGCGTGCAGGACTCTGGAGAGAGGCCGTGGGCCTCCGGGGTCCGGAGAAGAGGCCCGAGGGGAACCGCAGGTGCCAAGGGGGCAGGAACGAAAGACGTGAACGTTCCGGGAACTGAGCAGAGGCGGAGGCGGCAGAGGGGGCAGAGGGGGGCCAGCGAGGCGTCCGGCAGGCGGGACACCTTCCTGCCAGAGCCCAGGGTTCCGGAACCCCCGTCCCTGCTGCACCGGCCGCTGAGCGACTCTGGGCAGGTTGCTTCGCCTTTCTGGGCCTCGGTTTCCTCATCCTCGGACGTGTGAGGCTTAACACGGCGAGGCCCTTGGTCTAGGGCCTGGCGCTGAATGGCAGAGATTAAACCTATTTTTAGAGCTTTCTAAAACTCAGACCCTAGTAGCTAAAGCCTGACTCTGGATGGAGGGCCCTGGGTGAGCCTTCTGCCTCCTCCCTGGCCCTGTCTCGGCCTGCCTGGGCCTCCGCGCAGGTGTGCCTCCTGCGGCTGGGCTATGAGGAGGCGTGTGCGGGGCTGGGAGGCGCCCCCCCCCCCCCCCCCCCCCCCCCCCCCCCCCCCCCCCCCCCCCAGTGCTCAGCCCCCTGCGGCGGCGGCGTGCAGCGGCGCCTGGTCAGGTGCGTCAACACCCAGACCGGGCTGCCGGAGGAGGACAGTGACCAGTGCGGCCACGAGGCCTGGCCGGAGAGCGCCCGGCCGTGCGGCAGCCAGGACTGCGAGCTCAGCGAGGCCCCGCGTGAGTGCTTCCTCGCGGCGGCTGTGACGGGGCGTCGCGGGAGACGGGGTCCTCCAGCTGTCGCCCCACAGGGCTGGCTGCCCGATAATCGTGCGGCTTCGGGGTACCAGGCAGCGGCCAGGGCTGGGCCCACCACACCCACAGGCAGCGTTCTCTGGTGCAGGAAGAGGGGAGGCAGCGCAGGGAGAGAGCAGACTCGCCCCCCAAGCTGTTGTGTGACCTTGAGTAAGCCCCTCCTTCCCCTGGGTCTCAGTTACCCGCCGAGCGAGGCCAGGGACGTCCCTGGGGCTCTGGAGCCCAGGCCTGGCTGAGCCCCCAGCCCCAGTTCTGGCCTGTGCCGTTTCCGGGCTGGAGGAGGATGGCAGTGCAGCCACAGAGCGCGGCCTCCCCTCCGGGGTCCTGCTGGCTGCGTCCCACAGGAGGGGGGGCCCCCGGCGCGCGGCCGTCTTCCGGCCGCCCCGAGCACAGGAAACTGCTCGCCAGCTGTGTGGCCTTGGGGGTCCCACTTCCTGGCCCATAAAGGAGCCGAGGGCTCCCGCGCTTGGGGACAGGGTGGGTGGAGCACCAGCAAGGTCCTGGGTGAGAGGAGGGTCCCGGAGGTGCTCAGGGAAGGTGGGCTGCTTCCTCTCCTCACAGGCTGTCGGCCACTGCAGCCGTGGGGTCAGGAGGACAGCCCAGCGGCGGCCTGCCCCCTGCCCCCTGCCCCCTGCCCCTAGGGTGTGGACACAGGGCAGTCTGGGGCGCTCAGGCTGGCGTTCAGGGCCTCAGGGACCTGCCCCCTGCAGTGGCCAGCTCCTTGGGCAGTGCCACCCAGGCCGCTGCGAGGGGTGGTCCGGCCTCCTCAATTCCCGGCCTCCAGGCCCTGCAGAGCTGCCCCTGCCCCGCCCCCGGCGCTCACCTGGCAG
>NC_043708.1:139516144-139552237 GCF_006229205.1 Suricata suricatta
CCCCCCCCCCCCCGCCCAGAGGTTAAGGAGCTTGCTCGAGGTCACGCCATGGGGACAGGATGCAGATCTGCAGAAGCAGAGCTCAGAGCCCCAGCCAGAAGCTGGGGTGGAGGAGCCTGCCGGCTGCTCCGTGCCCTGTGGGGCCCCGGGGATGTCCCCGCCCCCGGGGTGTCTGCCGCAGTGAGCCGGGCAGCTGGGGGACGTCAGTGGCGGTGGGAGCAAGGCCAGGAGGGCTGGAAGCAAATCGCTTCTCAAAATAGCTCTGATAAGCACGGCGGGAGGGCTAGCGGGGCCTCCGTCTCCCTCCTCCCTCTGTGCCTCCTCGGGGGGCCGTGTGGCCCAGGTCACACCCACTCTCCCTGAGCCTTGGGCCCAGCCTAACGGGACTCTGGTCTGTGACCGGGGAGCTGAGGCCGGGGACAGCCCGTGTGGCTCCAGGGAGGTCATGTGCACTGGGGCTGGGGAAGGGGGCGGGGTCGGAGAGGGCCGGCAGGCTCTTTGCCTTCTCTGGAGCATTTGAGCCGGTCCCGGTGGGTCTGGGGCCTCTCTTCTGGAAGCCCGCGTGTGCACAGTGCCGGTTAGGGAGACAGCTGGGCGGGCAGCAACAGCTGGAGAGTGGTGCCCTCTGGGCCCCTGGCGACAGCTCCCCTTGGGGTGCAGGGTGAGGGGAGAGGAGGAGGTAGGAGGGGTGCAGGTGCGACTCCCCCTGAGGACCCCCCAACCCCCCTCAGGCTGTGAGCGGGACCGCCTGTCCTTTGGCTTCTGTGAGACCCTCCGCCTGCTGGGCCGCTGCCAGCTGCCTGCCGTCCGCACCCAGTGCTGCCGCTCGTGCCCCCCGCCAGGCCACGGAGTCGCCTCCCGCGGCCACCAGCGCGTGGCTCGCCGCTGACCCGCTGCAGCCAGGCCGCACAGATGGACTTTCCCAGACGCACAGACCTCAGCCCCGGTGCGGGCTGCACCCCCAAGGTGCTAACCTGGCCTGCGGACGGCGGGCTGGGGACCTCTCCCCCCCCAAGAAAGGTATTTTTTTAACGGTTTGCATAACATTATTATTATTATTCATAAATAAGCACTATGGTTTCAAGCGTGCCTTGCCTTCCTCTTGGATCAGAACCCCTGCCCTCTGTCCTCCGGAACCACCACCCTTCACGTGCTCCTCAGGGAACCCACAGGGGTGCGGCTTGGCGAAGGCTGGGGTCCCGGGCCCCACACTCTGTGTGCCCGCGCCACATGTCTCCACGCCAGGAGAGACCTGTGTTTCACAGTGAATGGGTCACACCCTCCTCCCTCGAGCAGCAAGGCCCTTCTGGTCCCCGGTAGGGACTGTGCCCTGGGATGCCTGTCTCTGCTCCAGCTGTTAACCTGCACGGGGGGCGGGGGGAGGTGGGGGTCTAGGTAGGAGCAGAGGCCACATCCTTCCTGGTCCCCACTTGTCCCTTTCTGACGGTTCCCTGCTCAGACAGGCTTGGGGCGCTCCTGTCCCACCAGCTGACGGGCTCGTGCTCTGCTGCCCGTGACCGAGCACCTGGCCACCACGCCCCCACCTCCTGCCAGACGTGACACGGCGGGTGGCAGATGGGCACGAGGTGCTCGGGGGAGCGCTCTGGGTTCAAACCTGGAAGGAGGCTGAGGACCAGGCCAGCCCCTCCCCTAAGGAGTGGCCCGTGCAAGTCCCAGCCCTTCCTTCTGGCCCTAAGCCTTGGACTTGACCCTCTTACACTCCTGGAGGGTGTAGGCTCCTTCTCCACAGGGGGGACACTGAGGTTCAGGAGGCCCAGGCCCCCCACCCCATGCACACAAGGGGGCATCCCACTCAGTTCCATGGCATATACCATTCATAGCCCATAATGTGCATGGTGTGGCCTTTGGGCTGTGTGGGACTGAGGGCCACGTGCATCAGAGGCTGAAGCCACCAGCAGGTGTCTGCCCCGGGGACTGGGCCCCAGCTGCTCCCCGTTCTCCGCTCACACCTGCGCCCCTCCCACCTGAGCTCTGCTGCCCCATGGAGGTTTCTGCAGAGCCAGCCAGGCTGAGGTCACTCCAGGAAAGTGAGTCACGGGGGCTCGTGGGAGTCCCAGGAGCCTGTACTGGTGGGGCGGGGGGAGGTGCAGGGGCATCAACCTTCCTTCCTGTGTCTGCAACGGCTCTGGAGACGCCCCCGCTCTGACAGCCTCCATCTGGGCTCCTGACCCACCCTGAGCAGGGGCTGGAGGCAGGGGCGCGGCCTGGGGGTCCGGGTGGCAGCTCTACTCAGGCTGTTGCGGCCTCAGGAACGCCCAGCCTCACAGCGTCTGAGCTGGAGGCCCGCTCAGCAGGTCCTCCCCCGCTCGGTCGATAACCTCCCTGGCACCCCCTCCCCCACACCGTGGAAACACATTTGGTCTTAATCATTCTGGTGTTTTTCCGACGATGGGGGTGAGGGGATGGTGTCCCCAGTGGCAGCTGAGCGGTCAGCCCAGACAGGAGGCAAACAACCCGTGACTCAGGCGGGGCACGGCCCAGCTGTGACCGGGGGCGGGGGCGGCTCCCCGGGCCATGCCACTGACCAAGGCGTCCTGTCCCACGAGCCCCAGAGCAAACCAAGGGCAGGGACCTAAACACGGGGCTGGCAGGTCGGGGAGGCCCCCATAGGCCCTGTCACAAGTGATGGTAACCACGTTACACAAATTAGTAGTTTATTTGGCATTTTAGTAGGACTGTTCCAAAGTTTAAGTGGAAGATGGACACAGAAGCGACAGGGACATGAGGGGAAGTCACCTGCCAGCCCCCCTTCCCACCCCCCCCCGTGCCCCCCCCGCCCCCCGCCCCCCGGCCGCCCCCGGCCGGCCAGCCGCCCAGGGCACCTGTGAAGACCACGCAGCCCAAAGCCAGGTGGCCATGTGGGGGAGAATGCACACATTCAGTTTAAAAAAGGAAAATGCACTGGCTGTTCGCCTACAGTATTTCCTATATTGATACGATGGGCTAGGAACCAGCGTGGCCGCAAGGACGGGGCGCCGCCCCAGCACGAGCCCGAGGGGGGCGCCCGCGGCCCAGGGATGGGGAGCAACCTCGCGCTCACGCTTCTACACAAGTACGGGGAGCGGACGCAAAGGACTCGTATAAAATAGATGTACGTAATCTAGAAAAACCTTGATAAAAATAGTCTATAAAAATATAACTGTAGTGAAAAATATACAAAAGTATTACTGCGTTCAACCCACGAAACAAAAACATCCATGTGCAAGCTGGCAGGTGCCTCAGGGCGTCGAGGGGCTGCCCTTGGCCACGGTACGAGCCTCTGGGAGAAGCGTCCCCACAAGGTCCGGCCGGCAGGGGCCCCAGGCTGGTGCGGAGGCCTCCCGTCAGGACGCTGCCTGCCCGGAGGAGGTGGCAGGAGGGGGGTGGGCCCAGGCCCTGTGGTTCTGGAGGGCAGGCCCCATCCTGTCCCCAGTCTGGACCGGGCCAAGCTCCCCTCCTGCCCTCTGGACCCCCAAAGAGAGAACGGCATCCCTGGCCCGTTCCCCCGACCCCCCGCTTTCACTCCCTGCCACGGACGACAGCCTGGGCCCCGCCGGCCGCTCCCCGGAACCACAGCTCTGGCCACATACTGTGGACAGCCAGGCCCAACCCATGTGTCTAAAACGCATCTTTCTGGGGCAAAACAGACAATAGCAGCCTATTCCTACAAGCAGCACCATCACCCCTGGGACATCGACTTGGAAACTAGCCTGATCCTGCTGCACACCTTCACCGGGGCCCCCGGGCCGGCAGCCGCGTGGGGTGGTGTCTCCACCAGCCCTGGGGGCCCCGGTGGGGTCCGCACACAAAGACACCACCAGCCACTCCCGGAAATGACGTTGCCCACCCTGCAGACGGAGACTCGGGCTGCGTGGAGACGCCGGTGACAATGGGACGCTCCTCCTCGGGGGGGAAACCCCCCTGCAAATTACACGGCTCAGCGCTCAGGCTGCCTCCAACACGTACCAACTAAGGGCTGCTGCCAATTTCTCCAGGTGGTGCAGAAGGTCCCCGTGAAGATGTTTCTTCCCTGGTCGAGTGATTCTGGGCCAGGAGACCGTCTCACGGGTGCGCAGCAGGGACGGTCCTCGGAGGGCGAAGCAAAAGCAGACTTCCTCGGGCAGAGCCGCCTCCAGAGAGCGCCCGTTTGCAGAGCTGCCTGGGCGGCCTGAGCCCATGGCGAGGGGACCCTGGTGTCACCCAGAAGCTGCTTCACGGCCCCACTCCACCCCCTCGACCGGGGCCCCAGGGCAGGGCCTGACTCCCTTCACGGATGGTGACTTGCAGGTCTGTGCCAGGCTGGGGGCCCGCGAGCCCGGCTGGTGCCCCAGAGGGAGTGGGGGCCGTCTGGGGAGCCAGGCCATTCACTGCTGGAAGGGCCGTGCCCTGGGCCAGAGATGGGCAAGACTGGCGGCCCGCCTGCTGCGGAAGGTGTGCGAGTTTTCTAGAGGCTGTTTCTGAGCGGGGGAGGCACTTGCTTTCCCAAGGCCCCTTTTCACTAACCGGCGCCCCCACAGCAGCCAGGCTGTGGCCCAGAAGTGCGTGAAGCACAGGGCGGCTGCTCAGCCGAGGCCCTGGGCTGCACCGGGTACAGGAGCAGCGCGGCGGGGAGGGCCCGGGGCCGGTGCCCGAGAGCGCGGGCCAACGACAGGCCCGCCGACACGTGCTGTAAACAGCGTCTGGACAACGGCCAGCTGGCTCACCGGGGCGACGCAGAGCCACGGGCCACGGCACGGAGATGGCTGTAAACGGGACCGACCCCAGCGGGAGTGGAGAGGAGAGAGTGCGGTGTGGCGCTGGGTCTGCCCGGCAGACCTCCGGGGACCACGGGCGCTACATTCGGGCTTTTCGGGGGGGAGACGCCTCTGGTTACCCTCTGGCACACTTTGGTCGTGAGGCAAGAGCAGCATCGCGGGGGCGGGGCTCTCAGGTGTCCTCCTCATCGCTGACCAGCTCGCCCTTGTCGGGACTGGCGTCCCGCTCCCGCAGGAAGTCCTCCCGGATGGCCTCCAGTTCCGTCAGCTCCAGCCGGACCTTCTCCAGGTGGTAGGCTCGCCGGTTCCGGATCTGGCGCAGGGGAAACGGGTTCAGGTCCCCAAAGGAGATGCTGATCAGCTTCCTGGAAGGACACGGGGCAGGGACAGAGCGTCAGCAGAGCGGGACCCCAGAAGGGGTTACCACCTGGACGCCAGTCCTTCTGCACAGGCTGCGGGGCTGGGCCCGTGCCACCGCCTGGACGCGGGCGTGCACTTGCCGTGTTGAGGGGCAAGTGAAGTCCCATCCCTTTCTGGTTTCTGATTCCTCGTCTACAGGCCGGGATAAGTTAGTGCTGCTTCCCGGGGCCTGGGGTCACCAGAACTACCACCACACCGTGCACACAAGGACAGTGCCTGGCACTTGCCCGGTGATTGCAGGGCCAGCGAGCCTCAGCCTTCGGGACCAGCAGGAGGATGGCTCAGGAGGACTGTCCCAGGACTGACCGGGGAGGAGCCCTGGGGAAGAGCAGATACCCAGGCCCACCTGGCAGGGGCCGTCAGACCCAGCAGCTGCACGACGAGGCTCACACACAGTCTGCAGACAGGTGTGCATTTTATGGGTTTCCCACTATCCCCAGTGAAGGGACAGATTGACAAACAGTTTAAAATCAAAATAACCTGCCCACACCGCTAGCCAGTGGCTTAATAGGATCAGAATGAGGACGCTCCCCAGGGCCTGGCACCAGGCCCAACCCCGGCTCCAGCCGGCTCAGGGGCTTCTCTTCGGGCCACAGGGCCCTTGCGCACCTGCAGACGCAGGAAAGGCTGTGAGGAGGCAGCCATCGCCACACGTGGCCACCATCCCGCCTCGTGGGCGCCTTAACGTAGGGCTATTCTAGGGACATGCCCTTTGGCATTGCTGCCTTCTGAACTTCCAAACAACCACTCCTCAGACGGACTCTGGAGGACTGCCCTGCATGAGGTCAAAGGTCAGGAAGGCCAGAATCAAGTGCCAAGCACCCTGAAGTATTCCCGAACATGGGGAGACCAGGACAGGCCTGCACAGAGCCATGCCTCTGCTCAGCTCCGCTGGCTGGGGCTGCAGGGGTGTGTGAATGGAAATGCAAGCCTGGACCCAGGACCCAGGACCCAGCGCCACAGGACCAGCTCTTTTTCCTAGCTGTGGCCCCTGGGCTCCACCCACCTGAGAGCTGGCCTTCAGCCCCTCTCCAATGGGGGGCGGGGGGGGCGCAAACAGAAAGCACTAGATTAGCTATTTTCACAGACCACTCTGGTCCATGCTGTTGGCCCAGAGGGCAGAGCAGGACACGACACTGCAGCTGGTCAAGAGACGAGACGTACCCTGTGGTCAGCCCAGGCTAAATGCCCCAGGAACCTCGACTCGAGACTGCTTTAATCCTGCTGACCCTGAGTCCCTGAAACACACGGATTCGGCACCCGTGCCCTCCTTCCTCTTGGAGCCCCTGGGTTATGTGGATTTGCCTCCTTGGATCTGCCAGCCTGGGGAGCTGAGGAAAACACCAGGGTCCCCACCCAGCCACAGGGACTTCCTGAGGCCCAGGGCCAGGTGGCCGTGCCCCAGCTGCTCACAAGGTGGCGCTGCAGAGCTTGCGGGAGGCCCTGATGTGGGCCCCGTCATTGACCTTATGGAAGGTCAGCGGACGCGCTCAGCCTGCTCTCAGGCCTTACTCCCGGCTTGTCATCTGGCAAAACGGGTCGCTATTGCTGATCCATCAGCCTGCACGAAAATACCTTACAAACGGCGAAGACTTCTGGGACGCCAGGCGTGGCCTCAGCAACAAGCCCCGAGTTTGCTGCGTCCCCTCCCCAGATCCGGGGCCCAGCTCCTCCCCCAGTGCCAGCGCCCCCGGGGCCTGCAGCTTCGGGGGGGCCAGCTTACTGGGGGGCCCTGGAGGTTTCCAAGCAGGTTGTGACACATCGGTGGACAGAGGAGCCCACTTATTGAGTCATGACAAGCATTTTGTAACAAAAAGGAAATGAAAAACCTCAATATCGAACACAGACCGTTAGCAAGAGCCACAAATATTTCAACAAGTTCTGTTTCGCTTCTGTACAAATATTTCAACAAGTTCTGTTTCGCTTCTGTACGCTCTGGTACAGGCGATTCAGATTTGGAGATGAAATGGTCTCATGAGCTGCCGTCAAAAAAGTCTGGAGGCGCTGGGGGGCTCAGTCAGTTAAACGACCGACTCAGGTCATGATCTGGCAGTTCATGAGTTCGAGCCCCTCGTTGGGCTCTGCACTGACTCTCTGTGGTGCCTGCTTCGGATTCCTTCTCTCTTTCTCTGCCCCTCCTCCTGCTCACACTCCATCAAAAATAATTTAATTTTTAAAATGTTTTTTATTTATTTTTGAGAGACGGAGAGAGAGGGAGACACAGAATCCAAAGCAGGCTCCAGCCTCTGAATGAGCTGTCAGCACAGAGCCCCACCAACTGTGAGGTCATGATCTGAGCCGAAGTCGGACGCCTGACTGAGCCACCCAGGCGCCCCTCAAAAATAATTAAAAAAAAAATTCTGAAAACGTAAGCTGCAGACACAGCGGAAAGACTGGTGGTTTTCACGTGGGTGGACCAGCCTGACGCGAGAACGCGGTCACGTGCAGGGAGAGGTGGCCCCCGCGCCATGTGGGGCAGCCATGAACTCCCCCCTGCCCCGGGGCCAGCAGCTCAGCGTCCCCCAAGCTCCATTTCCGTCCCACGCTCTAGTCTGCCCCTCGCCCCCGGGCCCAGTCTCCTCCCCGAGGCCGGCCCTCCTGTCTTCCGGACACTCGGGGGACCCGTCCTGCTCCGCCCTCTCACCTCCGCTCCTCAGCGTCCCTCTGCCCAAGACCTCCTCTCCTTGGGCGCCCCCAGCCATGCTCTCCCCACCTTTCCCCTGCACTTGCCCTGTCTGGGCCCCCCCCCCACGGCAGCTCCAAGCCAGCCACGCCATGGTCTCCCTCAGGCTGTTCCCGTGAGGGGGTGTCCGTCCCAGGGCACCCTCCGTGCCCCCCACGCCCCACACATTCGGTAAACGCTCACTGGACAAACAAGAATGCTGCTTTGCTGCCGGGACTGATGTTAATGGAGAAAAGATAGACTGTCCTCTGTCCTCACTCCCCTGTTGCTGGAGGCCACCTGGTGTCCCCAGCCTGTCCCCACGGGTTCCCGGGAAGCACAGGCCAGCGCGCCCAGCCCGGCCGCACCTGGCGTCGAGGACCGTGCGTGAGAAGTAGCGGAGATACTTGAAGATGGACATGGCGTCCTGCAGCTTCAGGATCTCCTCCTCCTTGTACTTGAAAAGGGCCAGCGCAAAGCGGAAAATGACCTGTGACAGGACGCAGATGCCATGAGCAGGGACGCACCTCGGCCCTGGTGCCCATGTGGCCGCCCCCCGGGACCCCGCGGGGCCCCTCAGGCACCGGCCACCACACTGCCCAGCTGCCCCGGGAGCACAGCCACCTTTGGTCCCTCGTAGAGGAACGAGTCCCAGATCTTGAAGAGCACGTCACTCACGACGCTGTCCACAAACACCACCAGAAACCAGTTGAACGTGATGAGGGTGTAGTCGACCTTGTGCTGCTCCAGGTGGCTGTGCAGACGGGGAAGCTTCTCGCTCAGGAGGTCTCTGAACACCCGCTGGTCCACCTGGGGGGTGGGGCAAAGGGGAGGGGTGGGTGCGCTCAGGCACGAGCCCGCCGCCTGACTGCGCACATGGGACCCGGCTCCACAGGGGCACCCGGCCCGGAACCCACTGGTGCGCCAGCGCCCAGCACGCAGGCGGCCGTCCCGCAGATGTCACAGGGCTCACGGAAGCATCGCCCGTGCCTCCCAGCCACCGCCACTCCAGGACACCTGCGCAGACACAGACCCCCGCAGGGCAGGCGACCCCCACCTGACAGGCCCGGGGGGTGCTCCCCTGGGGGTGTTTCCCCGGAAGCCCCCCTCCTTTCAGGGGGCAGGGTCAGCATCACCCCTGAAGGTAGCAACAGCCCCAGGACGGCAAGTGCCTTGGCCTGGGCTCAGGCCAGTGCCGGCTGCCTTCGGGGGCTGGAGGTGGGCGAGGGACGGCAGTGGACCCCAAGAGGAGTGACCCCAGGACAAGTGACCCCAGGACGAGTGCCCGTGAGACGAGTAACGGCAACGGATTCCTTCCGCCGGAGGAAGAGCGTTGGGCTGAAGAGGAAGGGCAACAGGCCACCCCCAGGCGGGAGCAGGGCCCTGTACCCGTCGGGTGGCAGGCGCGCGGCCGGGCGTGGACCAGCTGGCGAGCGAGCCCCGCCGGCTCTGGAAGGCGTGTAGGGCCGCGGTCGGCACCCGTTGGGACCTGGTGCACAGCGTGCTCGGAGGAGGGACTGACAGAAAGGCCGCGAGTGCCCCGCAGGGTGCTGCGGGGCGGGGTGGGGGGAGCATAAGCCACCCCCGTTTCAGAGCGGCCTACACGGTGCCCCTCGTAGGACGCATACGGTCCACACACTCCCGCAACAGGAAACGGCAGCCACCAAATGGGGCGGTGATGCCAACCAGCCAGGACACGTCACGCCCCCAACATCAATACCTAAACGGATGTGGGGAGAGCACAAGGAAGCACGCCGAAGTGCCAGCTGCGGCCTCCCGCTGCTGGGAAGACCGTGCTTTTCCGCCTCTTCTGGCCATCTTCCTGGGTCACCTTGCAAGATTCTGCGACAGTTACAGTCGGGAAGAAAGTCTCCTGACGGCTTGCGTTACCCTCTGGGAGGGCGTGAGGCAGATTTATCTTAATTCCACACACTTGAAACGGGTTTTTCCCTTCTGCCCAATATAACTGAGTTTTTACAATTCTAAACATTATGACAAACTCTTAAAGCATTGTCCGAGTTCAACTTCAAGCACTCCATGTGAGGGGGGTCTGATGGTCATCTTACAGATGGGGAAACTGAGGCGCAGGGCTGCTGAGTCACGTGGCCAAGCTCCATGGCTCATAGGCAGGAGGGCCTGGCCCAAAGGAACGGAGACGTTCCTGCTTCTGGAACAGTCGTCTGAGGGTCGGAGTCAGTGCAGCTGTTGGCTCCCAGGCGTCCGTGATACACAGAACTTGATCTACTGACCCTTCTCCCCTCCTGGACAGTGACTACTGCCTGTTTGCACCGCGCCTCACTTCCTAGTTCATACTCTACTCTGGCAAAAATAGCCTCTTGGTCACTTAGTGAAGCGAAGCGGTCACGGAGGGACCAGATGAACCTTTCCTGGGACCGCGGGGCCCAGAGCCCAGCCCCGAGGTCCTCCCTGGCCTTCCAGGGGGAGTGGACAGGAGTGCAGCCCCAGCCCGGGCCCTCAGAGGTGGCTCCTTGGCCAAGGTGCTTAGAGTCTCTGACCCCACTGCTCTCCCCCAAGGAGGAGGGGACTGATGCCTGCACCCAGGACGGCTCTGCGCAGACGAGGGAGGGAGGGGCACCGAGTGTCTGCTTCCTGCCATGGCCAGAGAGTCCACACGTGCTCATGCTTGCCGTGCCGGGCAGGTGGCAGCGACCAGAAGCTACGTGCAGGGATGTAGGGGGCGAGCAGTGAGGGGAGGCCGGCTGGTGGGCGAGCGGGTGCAGAGGGCAGGCAGTGACCAAGGCCATGAGGAGGAGCTGTCTTGCAGACGTGCAAATCCAACCAGGCAGACAGAACCCACTCCAAGTATTCACAACAGAGGAGCCGAGGGACTTCACCCAGGAAGAGGGGCACACGGTGACAGGAAAGCGGAGAAGCCAGGCGGCAGGCTGTAGCCCAGAGGCAAGGGCAGGAAGTCCCCCCAGACAGGAGCAGGGAGGTCCCTGTGTGGAGGGCTGTGTGGGGGGCTCCACGGTGGAGCCAGAGCCGCTAACAGGCAGTGCCCGTGATGGCGGAGGAGGGAGGGAGACTACCTGCCCTCCATCCTGCTGCCCCTCCCCCGCCCTGCAGGTGCTGCTGCTGCTGCTGCTGCTGCTGCGGGTGCAGGGTAGGTGTGGGGTGGGCGTGAAGGTCAGGCCCAAGAGCAGGGCGGCCAGTTGGGGAGCGGGGACAGCAGCCCCAGGCCAGGGGAGGGCCCCGGAGAGGGGCCCGGGGGCCGCTCTGGAGCCAGAACCGCCCTGCGCTGACCAGCCTGGGCTCCCCCAGCCCCTCTGCCCTGAACCAACCGGCCTCAGGCCCCAGATGTTGTGAGCACGTCTCCTGCCTGGAAGGTGACCGCCGGCCCCCAGGCCTGCCCCCAGGCAAGGAGTGATCACCGCAGAGCCTACTGCAGCCCGTTCTCATGAGACAGGGTCTGTCACTAGGGTCCCACTAGCCTGGCCGAGACTTCCTGAGAAGTGCAGTCCTCTGGGGTCCTTCCCACTCAAGCTACCTTCCTACCCCTGGTCTAGGGGCTCCCCGGCCCCCTCACCCCTTCCCAGGCCCTTTGCAGGTGCCTCCCCTCTGGAATCTCTGGCTTGCCTACTCCTGCCAAGGGTTCCCCAGGCCAGAAGCTCAGTGGCCAAGGCTGTGCTGGGGAGAGAGCAGGGCAATGGGGGTGCGGGGGCAGCTGTGCTGGGGAGAGAGCAGAGCTATGGGGGGACAGCTGTGGGGGGAGAGAGCAGGGCTGTGGGGGGACAGCTGTGCGGGGGAGAGAGCAGGGCTATGGGGGTACAGCTGTCGGGGGGAGAGAGCAGGGCTATGGGGGGACTGCTGTGCCCTGAGGCGGGGTACTTTTCCCACCTGCTCTCTCGGGGGCCCAGAGTCTCCCCGTGCATCTGCCTCAGGGGTCAGCAGGCACAAGAGCCCCACCCCCACCTCCACCAAGGTGGAGTCCTGCCCGGTTCTGGCTGCTGCCCCAGGTCGCCGACCAGGGCCTTGTTTCTAGACGTACCTGGGACCCCAGCAGCGTCTTCGTGTAATAGTCACGAGGCATGAACACTTCCACTATGGTGACCAGACACCAGAAAGCATCTTCCTGCTCCAGGTACAGGAGGGCCACTGCCACCAACCTGCACACAGACAGACAGACGGCAAGGTGAGCACCCTCACCCTGCATGCTGGGACCTGGGCCGCACTCACGGCCGGCCCGGCCGCAGCCATCTCCAGTCCCCCGAAGAAGAACAAGTAACTTCCTGCACAAGCGACACCTTCGTCCTTTCCTCCTCTAAGTCCTCTCTACCCCCACCCGGGGGCTCAAAGTCACAACTCCCAGACCAGGAGTCGCGTGTGCCCTGAGGGAGGCCTAACTCAGCTCAGCCCACCTCCTGACCGCACAGTTCATAGACACGAGCCCCGAGCCCTGTGCTGGGCTCTGTGGTGACAGCAAGGAGCCTGCCTGGGATTCTCCCTCTGCCCCTCGCCCCTCTCAAAACACACACGAAGATACACAAATACCGTTTGAGACACAAAGGTACTATTCCCACCAACCCTTTCATTTGGTTTTCGTTTAAAGATGATGAAATTCTTTCCCAACAATCAACCAGCCTCATAAAAAACAAAAATGCTCAGCTCACGCAGCCAACCCTTCTGAGCACAGAAGTCCGGAGGCAAGCGGAAGGTGGCCTCCAGACACGGCTCCGAGGGCCTTTCAGAGGAGCTGCGACCACGGCGTGCGTGCCGTGGGAGAGGGTCCTAACCGTGCCGGGCTGCTCAGAAAGGAAACCCGGAGCCAGTCGCTACCGTGTCCCCAGTCAAGAGTGCCCTGTCCAATGATCCCAGGATCTGGACACAGAGCAGCAAGGGAAAAGCCCTTCCTTCGCATCTGAAATCCAAGCACCTGGATCTGCTCTGACTTGGAGCTTTGGCGCCTCCCGGGAAAGCCCAGCCCTACTCCTCGGAGGTCGGTTATGGTCGTTTTCTTCCTTGGATAAAATGACAATGGATTCACCTCGAATTCAAACCTTCAAGCGAGGGACATGGGGCGGGCGGAAGGGGAGGCCTCGGGCGGGCCTGAGCGCACGGGCCGTGGGGAGGCGGCCGCGCCAGGACGGATGAACAGGAGAGAAAGCGAGCCCACGGCACCCAAAGGCGTGGGCGGCGGGACCAGGGGTCTGCAGTCAGCACGGCCTGCAGGATGTCACTTCAAATTAACCAAGTGTCAAGAAGCTAGCCCTGGCTCACTCACAAAAGCTAGTGTTCTTCTACGGAAGTTTCGGGTTCTCAGGGGCACATACAAAATATCTGGAAGTTTGAATAAAACCAACAAAATGGTTAAAGTTAAGAGGCCCTAGGGGTGCCTGGGTGGCTCCGTCGGTTAAGCGTCCGGCTTCAGCTCAGGTCATGATCTCACAGATTGTGGGTTCAAGCCCCGTGTCGGGCTCTGTGCTGACAGCTCAGAACCCGGAGCTGCCTCGGATTCTGTGTCTCCCTCTCTCTCTGACCCTCCCTTGCTCACGCTGTCTCTCTCTGTCTCTCAAACAAAACAAAACCAAAACCACATAAATAAATAAAGTTAAGAGGCCCTAATGGTGATGGGGTGCAGGTGATGGGATGCAGGCCAAGGGTGCAACTTTCTGGAAGTTTTACTGCTGTGGAGTAGGTTCCACGGCAATGCCGAGTGAATGAGGCGTCAGTGTGCCCCCAAACAGGCTTGCCCAAGGGATCCGCTGGCCCTCAGAGGGCTGTGGCTTCTGGAAGTGTTAGACTGAGTACTCCACGTGAATCACGGTATCAAACAGAAGACTTCCTCATGCGGCGTCCTATTTTTTAACGGGGGCCTGAAGGGGCACCTGAATCTCTCATTTCCGGGCATGAGGACGCCCGTCTCACCACCGCGGGGTGGGGCTTCCTGGGAACAACCTGGGGTGAACTCTGCAGCTGGAACCTTTCTTCTCGGCACGCCACTCTGACACACATGTGCACGGCCCTTGCTGGAGGCCGGTATCTGGCACGGAGTGGGCTTGGGGCCTGGGAGTGGCCAGAATGGGGCCTGGGAGTGGCCGGAATAAACTAGAAGCATTCAAAACTCAACCCACGCACTTGGCTTTGGGGAAGATTCCTCACAAACCCACATGCCTCTTCTTCCGTGTCTCCCACTGCCCTCACATGGGCAGAGTACCACCGGATGAGCTAGGACGCACAGTGGCCACAGACAGGGCCACCAGGCACCAAGCAGCCACGGCACGCAGCCCCGTGTGGCACAGACCCCGGGGCCTCCGGGAACCTCGTCCTGCCCCAGCCGGGCTCTGAATGAGGAGCAACACTGTGGGTGGCTTTCTAGGGTCCTCCGCCTACGGAAGCAGGGACGTGCCTGAGACCCGCAGGACCATCTCGGGCAACCTCTCGATTCACCAAGATGCTGCATGAAGGCGGAACGGCCACCAGTGTCCGCTTCGTGCATCATAAATGTAAAAGTATATAAAATCATAATCGCAAGTGTAAGTAAATCGAATCTCTGGTCAAAACCTCAGTGTGAGGAACCAAAATGAAAAACGTAGCTGTTTCAGATAACGTGAGTCGGTGGTGGTGTTTTCTTAGTTCAATTCTTTTTAACTTATTAATTTTGAGAGAGAGACGGGAAGATTAGAGCAAGGGCGCGGTGGGGTGGGGCGGAGGGAGGGTCCCAAGCAGGTTCCGCGACGCTGGCCGCGGAGGGGGACGCCCACCTGTTGAGGCCCTGGCAGTAGCCGACGTCCGGGTTCCGCCAGGAGAAGGCCAGCAGGACGTTGCGGAGCTTCTGGACGCCCTCCGAGGCGGGGCTCGCGTAGTGCTTGTTGTTGGGCAGGGTCCGCAGCAGGTCCAGCTCGATCTGCTTGGAGGCCGGGTTCTGCTTCTCCAGCGCCTTCTGAAGCAGTGTCTGGAAGTACCCGGGCTCAGCGCTGCCCTTGAACTTCCGGGTGTGGAGGTCCACGCACCACTTCCACACCTTGGAGCGGTGCTCGTGCGGGATGCCCGCCCGGATCAGGCTCTTCAGCTCCGGAGAGCACACCATCTCCCTGTTCATCGTGCTCGCAAAGTAGTTTTCCCACTTGACCCCGGTGGACACTTCCTGGTTTTCCGTGAGGTAGAGCGTCTTCAGGTCCAGCGCGCGGACCTTGGCCACCAGCTTCTCCTCCTCGTCATCCTCTGGGACCGTCCTAAAGCCGTAGATATCGTACTCGCTGTTGAGAAGAACAGGAGGGAAAATAAAACGATGCAATTTCAACAAAAACACCAAGGGAACAGCAAAGAGAATCAGCCGCATGCACACAGGCCCGCGACCCAGACCCGGCACGGAGCAGGGAGGGGAGCGTACACTTCTCGGTCAACGGGGTCAGGACGGCTGGCTGTCACTCGGGGAAAAGGCAGATTAGATCTCTCCCCAATACGAGAGCAAAAGTGCGTTCTAGCTGGTTCACAGCCGCGTGCAGGAGCACAGAGGAGAAGCCAGCGTCCCTGGGAGGCCCGGCCGCGCTGACGCACACGTGTGTTCACATCACACACGGACGGACGGGAAACTTTGGTGTTTGAAAAACATCACTTTAAAAAGCAGAAAGACGTGCTTGCTTCGGGCGGCACACAGACTGAGAAAGCGAGAAGACAACGGAAATACATCTGTGTGGGTACGAGGGACGCGGCCCCGAGGACATCGAGCCCCAGGGCCTCACACCCGTGACAAGGTCACCTCACAAAAGGCGAATTCCGGACAGTCACAGCAGGGAGGTGGCCCAGGGTGGTGGGGGGACTGGCGTGCATACGGGAGCCCCTCACTGTGGGGTCAAAGGAGAAGGGCCGCGCAGCCCGCTGTCGCTGGAGCCCAGGAAGCGGGGAGTGGCCGCGACGCCCGGCAGCCCTCGCCCCGCGAGCCCAGGACTGCGCTCTGCCAACCGCTCGCGCCGGCCTGGGCCCTGGAGCCTTGGGGACGAGCACAGCTGGGACACGGTGGCAGGCAGAAGCTCGAGTGAGGGGACGCAAGCCGTGAAGTCTGTGGCGGCCCGCCAGGCCGGCCGCAGGAAACCAGCATGCAGGCCTTCTGCGCGGGTCAGGGACCTGGAGGTCAAGGATGGGACCCCCTGCCAGTCTACACCGGACAGCAGCTTGTGCGCGGATGCGTGGAAACACAGATCCCAACGTGCGCCTCCCACCGGGAAGGTGCGCGAGGCAAGAACCAAACGCCCAGGAGCCACACGTACCCACCTGGATGATTTCAGGAAATAACACTAAAGGAAGGCAGTTGCAAAAACACAGAACATGGTGGGATTCCTGTATTAAAAAGTGCTTTTGGGGCGCCTGCGCGGCTCAGGCGGTTGAGCATCTGACTCTGGATTTCAGCTCAGGTCACGATCTCACAGTTCGTGGGTTTGAGCCCCTTGTCGTGCTCTGCGTGGACACTGTGGGGCCTGCTTGGGCTCCTGTCTCTCCCCGTCTCTGACCCTCCCAGGCACATGTGCTCACCCACACGCACTTTCTCTCTCCAAGTAAATAAGCTTACAAAACCTTGCCGTCAGTTAGATGCTAGAAACACATACTGAAGTATTTTAAGGTGAAATGACAAAATGTCTGATGTTTGCTTTAAAATAATTCCAGGGAAAAACCTAGTGAGGCGAGGGAAGGAGGGTAAGACGAAACCAGACTGGCCGAACACCCTGTCCTTGCCCCCGGGCACCGTGACCATGGCAAACACTCCTCCTCAGCCTCGGCCCCCGCTGCAGCGTGAGGACGGGCACCCCCCCACTGGGCGCTGAACCCACTTGCGGGCACCCCCACCCGTGCGGCTCCCGGACGCAGGCCCCGACCGTGCAGGTGACGCACGAGCTCAGACACGGCCGGAGGCGCGAGGCCCCTGCAGCAGGGGGGAGACGGGCCTGGGTCTGCAGACCTCGCCCCGTCCAACATCCCCTGGGTCTCCTGTCTCAGAAACCAGTAAGGACCCTGACGGAAGACCCACCACGGGCTTCCAGGCTCCAGCACGTTCCAGCATGTGCAACACTGGGCATGTCCCAGTGTGTCCCCGGCACGTGTCGGAGCCTCAGAGGGTGCCGGGCCACCGAGCCTGGCCACCCAAGCGTCTTCCTCACCGGGGGCCCCCGTGGTCTCCGGCCACGTCGGGTGCAGCTGCGTCTCGGGACATGGCGCCTATTCCCGGGCCACGGCCTCGCGTCACGTTCTCTGTGAACGCCGCAGGGGCTGCAGCGGGGCCTCAGCAAGGGGTCCTTCCACCCCTGACAGTCGCCCGCCCCCTTACCTGACGAGATGAGGCTTCACGAAGGCTTGTTCCGGCTGCTCCGGGCCCTCCACCTGCAGAGCGTCCTCCAGCAACTGGGCTATGACCTCGCGGGAGGGCCCCTGGTCTTCCGAGCACACGGGCGTCTTCATCTCTTGGAGCAGAATCAGGTACTTGCTCTCTATCTGGCACAGCTTGGCTTCCAGGCTGGAATACTACAGAGAGCGGGGGTTACCTCCGTCCGGACCCAGACGCGACAGACCACCCCGGGTACGGCAGGCGGCCAACAAGTGACAAGCCCCGAACTACCAGGAGGAGAGGCGGGGGACCGTGTGGAGGACGAGAGATTAGTTTACGTCACTGGCCACCCGTCACACCCCCTCCCTTCTGGGGCTCTGGCGCGGAGGACCTGATGCCAATACCCACATCGGTCCTGGACGGCCGAAGGGAGTGGCAGGAACCAGACCATGAGCCAGTTCCCAAGGTTACGCTGTGTCCCTGGCACGTGGACTGTGAGCAGGCGCCCGTGTGGCACCCACACTTTCCAAGGACAATGTGCTTGGGCCTAGCTCCTGTCTGCCGCCCCCTCAGACAAGGCAGACCCCGGGAGAACGTGTGGACAGGGGCCTGGGGGAACATGGTGAGTGGAGCTCACAACCCGGTGACAGCTGCCTTTCCCACCACAATGCCGTCAGGCTCTCACGCCGCCGCCACTGGGCTGGCACAAGGTATTTTCCCTCCCCCGTTTACAGATGGGAGACCCGTCCCCATGACGGCTAAAATCACAATCCAAATACCCTTCATCCCGGGGCCTCAGACTCAGAGTTAACCTTCTCTGTGAGCCCCACTATATGTGCAGGCGAGGGCGCGTCAGGGCGCCTCACAGGGTGGCGAGCACCCAGCACGCTGCGCTCCCCACGTTTCAGACACGATGCGGTGTGGCGGCCACACGCCCAGCGGCGCCAGGACAGGCTTTCGGGCACCCCCTTCGGAAGGGCTCTGAGTCCCCAGCCGCCGGGACGCCGAGCTGCGCCCGCCGCACCTTGGCCAGCAGATCCCGCTCCCTCCTTTCCGCGTTTCTCCGCAGCGCCGAGAGCTCCAGGATCTCCTTGTTGAGGAACTTATTCTGGGTTTTGTACCCCTGGAGGCTGTCCTGTTGGGAGAGAAAGCGTCCGTCCACACCGGCCGCAGGCTGAGGAGTCTGCGTAATTAACGCTCTGCCCCTGCAGACAGCCCCCCGTCGCCGCAGCCACCAGGACCGCGTCCCCACCCCGTGCGGGCTCACCTACCGCACTGACCGCCCTCACGCTCGGGTCCTTCCTGAGCAGAGAGGCAGCACGCTTTCTGGCGTCTCGTCGTCACTCACCCACTGCGCGCACCGCACACGCCCTCCCTGCCCACGTGGAGGCGGCCAAACTGGAGGAGCTGGGCGGGAAGGACAATGACCCCAACACCCCCTTCGCCTAAAGTCACCCCTGGCTAGCGTCCGCCGCACTGGCTGTGCTGTGAGAGGCACCACGGGCCGGCGGCGAGCTCTACCAAGTGTGGGGACACGTGTGGCTCCGGCCGCGAAGCCTCAGGGCGGGAAGCCTGAGGCAGACACGCTCTGCCCAGCGCCACCCTTCATCGGGGCGCTTCTCCCGCTCTGCCTGGGCCCCCAGGCAGGCTCTGGCCCCTCGGCCTTGGCCACAGCCACAGGGAAGTCCCGGTCGGCCGGAGTGGCCAGGGAAGCCACGGACTCCGGGGCCTTCAGGGGACGGAGGCTGTGCCCCGAGACGTGCCCCAGGCCGGACATCACGTGGGGCCAGGGGCCCATAACCACCCTAAGACCCACAGAGGAAATGATGTGTTTCAATGGTCCCTTCAATCGCTAACATTTGTGGGGCTCTTGCTGGGGGTTACAGGGTCAGTGTGACACTCCTGACCTCAGCGCACCGGGACAACTGTCAGGCAGCTGTCCCCTGGTCTCTGCTGCCCAGGTGAAGAAGGCGCCTCGGAGCCAGAACCCAGCCTCTGAGAGCCAGGCCGCCAGACCCCCGCCACTGGCCACGCCTGACCGACACGCACACACCTTTCAGTCCGCGGGACCACACGTCATGACAGGCCCCAGAGACACCCAAGTCCAGCCCCACAGGGGCCCCGATCCCCTTCCACAGCCTCGGACTCCC
Source organism: Suricata suricatta (assembly GCF_006229205.1). Lineage (NCBI taxonomy): Eukaryota > Metazoa > Chordata > Mammalia > Carnivora > Herpestidae > Suricata > Suricata suricatta. The sequence goes on from NC_043708.1 coordinate 139,535,408, forward strand.
CCTTCTGGCGGATGAGAGCTGCAGGCACCCGATGGAAGAGAGAGAGCTCCAGGCCAAGCGCATCGCACGCCCGGGCCCGATGGAGGGAGGCCCAGTGACTCGGGGGTGGGTGAAGCGGGAGAGCAGGCTAACGCTGTCTTCCTCGGGAGGTCCTCACTGCTCATCGTAAGGACGGTCTCCCTACGGTGACGATCACACCAGGAAGACCCACGAGGCACCAGGACCCTGATCCCTGTGAGACCCCCGAGGGGAGGGCTGGGTCTCAGGTGGACACGCCGGTCAGAGGGGGGACCCAACCCGCCGTGGTCTCTCCCTGCTGCTCATGGCGGCCGTGGTTCTGCCACGAGCAGCGCTGGGCGCCGCGGGGCGGAGGGGCCGGTGCTGCCAGCAGGGCGCAGAGCCTGGCACGCGGCCGCACGAGTGAACAAGGCCGTGAGCAGGAAGGCTTGTGCCAAAGGGGCAAGTCACGGGAGGGGGGACAGGGCATGGTCACGGGACGGGCCGCACTGACCGAGCTGGGCTATGGTGCCGGACGAAGCAGAAGTCGACCTACTCCGGGCAGAGAATTATGGAGCCACAGAAAAGGCCTAGAAGGAACTATGAGAAAATTCAAGTCCTCACGTTCTAGGCTTGAAAAATGCTACGACCAGCATTTACTCTTTCCTCAAAACACCCCAGAAAGTGACCTGTATCAGACCAAAGAGAAGTACTCACAGACCCCAAACAGCACAAACATTTACAGGCTGCAGACGCAGACTCTGGATGGAGAAACCGGGAAGTGACGGTGACAGGGAGCTGCCAGCACCGCCACTGACACACAGACGAGGGAAGAAACCAGGACGGAAACCGAGCAGTCCTGAGTGGCTGAGGACACGCAGCACGTCCCCCACCTCCATCCACGGCCCCTCACACCGCTTCCAATTACTGCAGAGCCTCTGGAGGGCCAGCGCAGGGGTGATGGGGAGCATGTGGGGCTGGAGAGCCAGTGCAGGGGTGAGGTTGAGCCTATGGGGCTGGAGAGCCAGCACAGGGGTGAAGGGGACCATGTGGGGCTGGAGAGCCGGCGCAGGGGTGAAGGGGAGCGTGTGGGGCTGGAGAGCCGGCGCAGGGGTGAAGGGGAGCGTGTGGGGCTGGAGAGCCGGCGCAGGGGTGAAGGGGAGCGTGTGGGGCTGGAGAGCCGGCGCAGGGGTGAAGGGGAGCGTGTGGGGCTGGTGGCCGACCATCCCTCCAGGACCCCGTGGCGTCCCCAGAAAAAGTCATGAAATCACAGCCTGACCTGAAACCACCCCACCCAACACGCCATAAACACAAAAGCGCAGACGAGGGCAGGAAGTCGAATCCCGATCACCTCTGCCGGTCTCCAGGGGAGCCGCAGGGACAAAGGACAAGGCGCGGGCTCAGCGCCCGTGAACGGCGTCCTGCACGAGTCCCGCAGAGAATGCTCACGCAGCCGGCAAGCAGGCGCTGCAGAGACGGGCATGCTCGCCACGTATGAACCACAGTCGACGTTAAACAAGGTGTCGCAAGATGTGTGTCACCCACGCGTGCGTTGTGGCTTGGGCGTGTCCTAGGCCACCTACGCAAGCAAACCCGCCCCCGGCAACACGGACCACGACGGTCTTGGGGCCACAGCTAGGCTCCTGGGAGACAGAGGACGAGGGAAGGAGGCTGGCTCCTCTCGGGAGCGCACCCTTCCGGCCTCACGCGTCACTGGGAAGCGGCCACTATGGGAGGCCATGCATACGCCCCAGCAATGCCACTGTGGGCCCAGTGTTAACGCCCGTTCTAGAATTCTCCGAGACCCCGCGCATCCTCTGCACTGACAGGAACGCAGTAGGGCCGGCCTAACCACCTCAATGCGGCTGGCCTTGGCCTTCAAGGATACACGGCACTCGGGCCGAACAGCCTTGGTGCCAAGATGTCTACAGAGCGAGGGCGGCCAGGTGAGAAGCGTGCCGGGGTGGGGACGCACCTGTGGCTGGGGACCTGCGTGGGGTTGGTGGGACCGCACCCTGGGTCCCTCTGTGGCCGGCCAGACAGGCCACGGGCCCTCGCTCTTCTGGGGGGGGGGGGCTGCAGGCTTCTCTGCAGGCACGGACACCACCCCTGCCTCCCGCAGCACCTGCTCCCCCCCCCCACCAGCTGCTCCCCGCCCCGGGGACGACCCAGAGACCCTACGTGTTCAGGGAGCAGCCCCCGCCCCAGGGCCAGGCCCCTCCCAGCGTGGCCACCAGCTCCGAGCAGGCCTGCAGAGCAGCCTGCCCCACACCGCCGTCGGGACCCCGCCCCGCTCCCCCCGCAGGTGCTGAGGCCGGCAGCCCTGGACGGCCCAGAGGGAACCCTGCCCGGCGGCCGGAGCCCACGCCCCACTCACTTTCAGCCTGTCCAGCTCCAGCTGCTCCCTGCTGGCGGGGCCGGGGGAGCCGGGCACCCCCGTGGGGGATGACGCGCTGTCCTCGCCCTCGCTGAGCTGGTGCGAGAGCTTCACGATGACCTCGTCCTTGGCCTGGATGGTCTCCATCAGCATCCCCAGCTGCTCGCTGAGCTCGCCCACCTTACCCTTGAGCGTCCTCACTTCCTGCTGCAGACTCTCTCTCTCCAGGGTGAGCCTCTCCAGCTGGCCGCTGAGGCCCAGGATCTGGTCATCCTTGCGGTGCAGGAGCTGGAGCGCGTCCCTGGGGACCCCCTCGGGGAGCCGGCTGCTGGCGAAGTACTTGTCATACTGTGATGACCGGACCGTCTGCTGCAGCAGCCGCACGAGCTCCTGGGGCCGGAGAGCAAGCGGAGACGCTGAGCGCACGCACGGGCCCCGGGGCCCCGGGGCGGAGGAGACGCAGCCGCCCAGCTGGGAGCGTGCTGGGACTGAACTTCCTCCCGACGGGTCTCGGAAGCCGAGAGGAAGAGAGTGAGGCGGCAGAGAACAGAAGAGGAAGCAGGGGAGGACGAGCGCGCGCGGTCGGCAGCAGGTCCGCGCTGGGGAAGCGGGCTCCGAGACCGGGGCTCTGGGAGAAGCGATCGCGTGACCGTCACCACCGGCGACTCCGGCCGGCGTGGTGTTCGGAGAGACTGACGCGCAGGTCTCTGAAGGAGCGCCCCCACAACGTAAACCCCGAGGGGAGCCCCCTGGGGGACAAAACATGCAGAGACCCACGAGAGCCAAGCCTCGCTCTCGGGTCCCGGCGGCTGACACGGGGGAGGAGGGGACGGAGGGGGGGACGGACACGCGAGGACGGACAGTCACCTTCTGACTGGACAGCTCTTTCTGCAGCCGCTCCAGCTCCTCCTGCTGGCTCTGCACCTGCAGCTGCGCCTCGGAGGCCGGCCTGCTGGCGCCGCTGCTCAGCGCCCCCTCGGCACCAGGGTCCCCACTGATGTGCCGGTTCCTGTACGATCCGATCATGTCTCTCAAAGGGCGCTTTCCTTTGTAGGGAAAACGTCCAAAATCAAACGGAAATCCTGAGCCAGTTACTCCTACGTGAAAACAAAACTTCGTTAAGTGCAGGGCAAATCCTTGTTCCGGAAAGTCCGCTGAAACACAGCAGCATCCCCCCCTTCACCCTCCGGAAAGTTCTGTGTCCACCGCACAGGGAACACGGGCAGGGGCGGGGGCACCTCTCGGCCCGACTCCTTGATGAAAACCAAGCCTAAACCCGAGGAGCGGATCCTTCCGAGTTGCACCCTCACGTGATCACTGTGAGAGAAAACCCTCTCCCTGCTTGCTCAACCCTCACGGGAGGCCGGCGGTGGCGAGGTTACGACGCGGCCTCCCTGCGCGGCTCTCAGCGCGTGTCACCGCTCCCCCACGCCGGCCACTTCCAGGACCGCGGGGGCCCCCGTGGGGCTCACACACCTCAGGGACACTTGGCTTCCTGTGATCATCCGCTCCCAGAAACATAAAAAGGAAGCTGCTCCCTAAACGTATGTTTTCTTAATCGTGATCACACGGTTTAGAACATGACTACATTCTCTTTCTCAGAAAAGGGTATTTTAAAGGGACACCTGGGGGCTCAGTTGGCTGAGCGTCCGACTTCGGCTCTGGTCATGATCTCACGGTTCATGGGTTCGAGCCCCGCGTCGGGCTCTGTGCTGACAGCTAGCTCAGAGCCTGGAGCCGTTCTTTGGATTCTGTCTGTCTGTCTCTCTCCCTCTCTCTCTCTCTCTCTCTCTCTCTCTCTGATCCTCCCCTGCTCGTGCTGCCTCTGTCTCTCAAAAATAAATTAAAAAAAACAAAAAAAAATTGTTTTTAAGTCACCTCAGCAGGGGCACCTGAGGAGCTCAGACAGTTAAGTGTCTGACTCCATTTCAGCTCAGGTCATGACCTCACGGTTCATGAGTTCAAGCCCCGTGTCATGCTCTGTGCTGACAGCTCGGAACCTGGAGCCGGCTTTGGATTCTGTGTCTCCCTCTCTCTCTGACCCTCTGCTTATGCTCTCTACCAAAAAAGTAAATAAACATTAAAAAAATGTTTTTAATTCCACTTAGCAAACCCTAAGAGACTCTTAAATACAGAGAATAAACCGAGGGGGATGGGCTGAATGAGGGGGGCACTAAGGAGGGCACCTGTCGGGTAAGCACGGCGTGTTGTACGTAAGTGATGAGTCACTGATTCTGCTCCTGAAGTCGTTACTACTAACTACATATAACTGACTTGATCTAAGTAAACACTTGAGGAGACAGCAACGCTCACAGAGCAGGGGACAGGCACAGAGGGGAGCGGCTCAGTGGCCACAGCGACAGGGCGGGCTGCTGGGCTGACCCGCAGCGGCTCCAGGAAGGGTCCGCAGACCCGCTGCCTCCCGGAGCCTCTGGCAGAAGTGGGGGCCAGCGCGGCCGCCCCCAGGCCCCAGGCCCCTTCCTCAGGAGGTGCTCCCGCTCACGTGGGCCCCGGCCCAGCGTACAGCCCACCACGCCAGCCCCGCGGCCCACACCCCCTCGCAGGGGACTGAGGGCCCTGGAGGATGACCCGCCGAACAGTGGCTAGTCCTGGCCACCCTCCCAGGGGACGGGAAAGTGCTTTTTAGTAAACTCTTGCCCCCCTCATAAACAATCCCTAAAATCCTGCTCCTCCCCCTAGCCCACGCTAGAATCAAGCATGAGGCAGAATTTCAAAATTATTGTCGTTTTACATGAAAGCATCATTATTCCCTCATGGACCCCTGGACGGAGCACCACGAGTGGCCACACAGACAGGGTCAGGCTGACGACACTCAAACCGAAATCCAGCCCCAAATGCGTGGGAACCAGGCACGGGGTGGTCCCAGGGGCAGGGCCAGGGGGGCACGCAGACCCACACAGACAGAGGGGCCAGACCCCACCCCCCCCAAGGAACGCCCTCGACCCAATTAAAGGTCAGCCCTGACCTCCAACCACGTATGAGGCGCACATGGGCACCAGAGCAAGAAGTGACCCACAGAAACCCACCCATGCCCAAGAGAGAGGGAAATTCCTCGGCGCAGAGCCGGTTTCTGCCACACGCACATTAGTGCGAAGGGCAGACCGGGGCGGGGGCGCTGTTCAGACAGGAAGAGGCCTAAGCAGAGCAACAAGTAAACCTGCCTGCCCGCAGGCCTTGTCAGTGCATTAGCTGGCCTGGGGTCACCCCTGGTCACGCGGCTGTGGAACACATCCCCGGTCAGACGATTAGACCAGACTTCCTCCACTGTTACTATGTGTCATAGCAAAGCTGCCGTGACTTTTTAAACGAGTTGTTATCTCTTAGAGATACGTACTACATGAAATATTTAGACGTAAAGAGTTGATGTCTAGAATTTACTTTGAGATAATGATGGTGAGTACTGGGAGAGGGAGGGGCTGGGAGGAAACAGTGGCCCTAAGTTCACAACGGCATGAGTCAGACGGGGCCACACCTGAGTCCGTGACCGTGTGTTCCACCTTCGTGTCTGCTACAGAATTCTGTAAACACAACGTTTTAAACATACCTCCATCAAGAGCACCGTGGGCCCTGGGTGTCCCTAACCCTGCAGGCCCCTGCGGCCCATCCCCCACAGGCAGGGCGCGAGCGTGCCTCCTGCTTCTGGGACAGCCCGCTGCGGAAGGGCGGCGCCCCCGGGGGCCAGGCAGCAGGGCCCCGGCCTACCTCTGCTTCCCTCCGGCACCTGCTTCCTCCTCTCCTCCTGCGCCACCGACTCCTCCAGGTCCTTAGGGTTTGGGTCTAAAAGCTCCCACTCTTCATTTGCATAAAACACGCTCTTGCGACTCTCACCGTGCCCTCTTCCGGGACGGAGAGAGGACATTGAATTTCTGCCAGGAGAGAAGCACGCTGTCAGAAGGACTGTAAAGTAAGACGTAACTTCACACACACACCAGACCTCCAACGGGGAGGAGCCAGGAAGGGGACCCGGGTCGGCGGCACGCGGCTCGCCCCAGCTCCCGGCCCACGACCCAGCGGCCCCCAGGCTCCCAGACGCGGACAGGACAGCGGGGGGTGCCCGCAGCGGCACCGCTCGTTCCGGCAACAAGGGGACGGCGGGGGCCTGACGGCCACCAGAACAGACACGATAAATACACTTCCGCGGAACGGGAGTGCGTCCATCCCACAGACGCTGGCTGGTGCCCACGGCCACGACTCAACGTGCCCGGATCCACCAGAGACGGAGATTCGTTCCCGTCCTGGCACAGCGCCACACGTGTTGCAGGCAAGTGTGTTTTAAAAGCTGAGCAGGAAAAGAAAGAAAATCCAACAATGATGTGTACAACGTGATGTGTTTTAAAATTTAAAAAAATTTTTTTATCATTTATTTTTGAGAGACAGAGAGTGAGTGGGGCAGGGTCAGAGAGAGAGGAAAACACAGAATCCGAAGACAAGTTCCAGGCTCTGAGCTGTCAGCACAGAGCCCTACATGGGGCTTAAACCCACGAACCATGAGATCATGACCAGAGCCGAAGTTGGACACTCCACCGACTGAGCCACCCAGACGCCCCATGACCTCGAAGATTTAAAACATGTCATGTTAGGGGCGCTGGGTGGCTCAGTCTAGGTTAAGTGTCCAACTTCGGCTCAGGTCATGATCTCATGGTTCGTGGGTTCGAGCCCTGCATGGGGCTCTGTGCTGACTGCTCAGAGCCTGGAGCCTGTCTTCAGATTCTGTGTCTCCCTCTCTCTCTGACCCTCCCCTGCTCGCGCTGCCTCTCTGTCTCAAAAATAAATAAAAAACGTTAAAAAAAATCTTCAAGGTCACGAGGTCATGGTAACAAATACTGAGCACGCATGTGTGGTACGACCACATGATGGGTCGCTCCCAGGAAGGTCAAGGCGAGGAGGCACACGGGCAGCCAAAGACGCACAGTGTGGCGGTAGTTTACACCGCTGAATCGACACGCAGCGGAGCGACCCCACGACCCACCAGAAGCCCAGGTGCGCGCCCACAGAAATGAGACCGTGTTTGCACACAGGACCTGCCCGTGGACCCTCACGCCACTTTATAGCAGCCACCCACGGGGCACAAGCCCAAGCGCACCGTGATGAGGGGGTCACCCAGCGGGACACGCCCACGCCCTCCCCGCGCTGTTCCATAATAAAAGGGAAGGAGATACAAAACTCTCACCAACGCACGGGGTCTCAGGAGGACCACGGTCAGTGAAGGACCAGGACAAAAGACCACACAGCGTGACTGTCCACGCAGTCTCAGCAGGGGCGGCGACAGCACACGGACGAGGGGCTGCCAGGGGTCAGGGCAGGGGCACGGGGGTGGGGGGCGACAGGACGCCCCGAGCCTCCATCACAGGTGTTCACGTGACCACGTCCGTGCCCGGAGCCCACCGGCCTGTACACCTACCACGAGTGAGTTTTCTGTAGGTAAGCTACACTCACGAAGGTGGTTAAAACACAGATGGGTCGTGTGGGGGCTCCCGAGGCAGAACGAACAGGGGAGGAAGAGGTAGGCGCGTGTGTGCGGGGAGCAGACGGAGGACACCGCCACACCCCCACGCTGCGTGGACTGGTGAAGCACGACTGTGCCCGACAGGAACTGTACTAAAGTGCTCTAAATATACAAACGCAGGGAAACTCCTCAGGGCGCTTCAGTTCCCGCACCGCCCCACCGAGGGGCGCGGGAGCCGGCGCGGACACCTGCTCCAGGCTCGCGGGGCGCGCTCAGCCCACGAGCGGCGTCTTCCCCGTGCTGCTTACGGGGGCGCTGGCGGCCGGGGCCCCCCACGGGTTCCTGCCACCGCCCTGGCCAGACCTTTCAGAGGATGGCACACTTGCGGAAGAAACTGCTGCAGAACAGCTGCTCCAGAGGAACAAGAGAAAAGGAAAGAAAATCCGTGTTTCTTGGACACGACTGGTTCGTTACCGGCTGAGCATGGGCACGGCTGGACCCATGACACGGCAGTTTCAGTGGCCTGGCCATGACAGCCACAGACACGCAGCGTGTGGGCACCAGCACCCCCGACAGGAGGCGTGAGGGGCTCTGAGCCCGGTTCTGACGGGGAGAGCGTGGGACGGAGACACAGGGCGGGAGGAGATGGGCTGGGACAAAGAGGAGCCCCGGACACAACCTGGAACTTGCGCACCGCCCACAGGGTCCCCCGCCAGGCCGCTGGCCCAGGGCCGGGCTCTCCCTCGTGGGGACGCGCACCTGCCAAGCCCCAGGTGAGGCAGAAACAGGATCGGGCCCCAAGTGAAAGCTCCTTAACCCAAAACGGCACGGGGCCCTGTGAGCTTCAGAGGCTCTGTGACTGTGACACGAGGTCCCTGAACACACACGTCCCACCCACGCCCGCCAAGGATGGCCAGGACCCAGGCCGCAGCCCCTCCCTGGGCAGCCCTAGCTCTCTGAAGACCCCACTCCCCACTGAAAAATCTTTGAGATGGCCTTCCATGTTCCCCACGCGCTGTGCCGGGCACCGGTTCTTTTGTTCATAAATGTATGAGAAAGGACGGTGAGAGGCCACCAGGAGGCCAAAGAGCACCTTGTGACCTGCATGTTCAGCCTGAACTTTCTATAAACACAACAGAATCAACAAGAAAAGCTTTGTTTCCCATTTTACATATTTCAGATCAACTTCTCCACATACATTCATAATGTCCAACCAATAGAGAAATACTTTTTTTTTGAGAGAGAGAGACAGACAGAGACAGACAGAGAATGAGTGAGGGAGGGGCAGAGAGAGAGAGGGAGGGAGACACAGAAACGGAAGCAGGCTCCAGGCTCCAAGCTGTCAGCACAGAGCCCGACGCGGGGCTCAAACCCACGAACTGTGAGATCATGACCTGAGCCGAAGTCGGATGCTTAACCGACTGAGCCCCCAGGCGCTCTGAGAAATAATTTAATCAACACGCATTCGAGCTAAGACTCCAGATGTGACGGGACCGCTGGGGAGCACCCTGCCCACTCAGGTCTGGGCTCTGCCGACGCCACCGGTGGCAGGAAGGCTCCCTGCCCTGGACACAGGCTGCATCGGGGCCAACGGAGGGGCCCCGACAGTAACAGAAACGCTCAGATCAAGTCCTTCACAGACTCTCCCAAGAACACGGACACGCACAGGGCTATCCGGAGACGCCCTCTGGAAGGAGAAAAGGTAGAAGTGATGGGAAGGGGCCTGTGAATGTGACTATGGACCTCGAGATCAGGTGCATCGGTGTCCTCGTGGAGGGAGGAGGAGGGGGCCTGGCACAGAGGACGGCGGGCAATGTGCCACAGGCCGGGGGCAGCTGCGCCCGCTAGGAACTGGACGAGGCCCCGGACGGGCTCCCTCTGGGGCTCTAGGAGGAACCAGCCGCGGACGCCCTGACAGGAGCCCTGGAGTCCTCAGAGCCTGTCCCACAGCGAGCCAGCTGACTGCACTTCCTGGCTGGGCCTGAGCTCTGTGGTGGCCCCCGGCCCCCAGCCCATCCTCCCACGAAGACCAGCCTGGACTTCAGAGCAGACCCAGCTCTTCCTGGAGGTGACCTGAACGGTTGAACGGCAGAAACCACCGGAAAGTAACTTCATGCCAACGCATGCATCTGTCCAGGCATCGGCACCTGCATGGTGTCCTGGGCACCCCCCCCCCCCCCCCGCAGACTCTCCTGGTGAGCCGCACCCGCAGGGCATCGCCAAGTGCATCCAGGTCTGTTGATCCTTCCCGAGCGTGGACCACAAGCTTACAGCCTAAGACAGTCTACAGTCTGCAGAGTTTCCCCATTTCCTCCCCCGTACATGGTGTCTGCGTCCTAACGGCAGTATCTTAGTGACTCACTTTTATCAAACGTCCCCAAGTATTCAACTTCTCTCTCATACAAGAAAATTCCTGGGGGGCCTGGAGGGCTCAGTCAATTGGGTGTCCGACCTCTCCGCTCAGGTCATGACGTCACAGTTGGTGCATGCGAGCCTGCTTCAGATCCTGTGTCTCCCCGCTCTCTGCCCCTCCCCCACTCAGGCTCTGGGCGCGCGTCTCTCTCTCTCAGAAATAAACGATTAAAAAAACCAATGCCCTTTCGTACATATAGGCTCACTAAGTCTTTCCCTGACGTGAACAAGGACACAGGCAGCGACCGGCAAGGAGCCAACGCAGGCGGGTCCTAGAAGCCAGCGTCGTCCCCACGCACTCCCGCGCCTTCAGGTGCAGCTTCACTGGGAGCCGGTGGTGGGGACGCCGGCTGGGGTCTGTCCTGGAAGCCGTGACCACATTCTGAATACAACGCCGTTCTGAATCTATACAAATGCCTGTAGTCCTCAAGCCTTTCGCTTACAATGCAGGAGTATGGTTTCTGTGGTCGTTAAAGGCGCTCCATAGAAGGGGTCCCTGTGGATGGCGGTTCTGTCACGGCTCTGTCATGGCTGTGCCCCTCCCCCTCCCCCGGCACCACCACACCCCTCAGGGTCTGTGTGAGCCACCACCTTCTGACTGACACACACGGAGAAGACGTTTCCCTTTATTCTGAACTTAAACAAAAGGGTAAAAAGGAGAAAGGGGCCACTGTGTGAAAGGCGTCCTCCCACGTGCGCAGGGCCTGTGGCCAGCCCCACCCCGAAAGCCTGACCAATGGCATGTGGCCCCAGGGGATCCACAGCAGCCTGGCCCTCCACGCACACCCTGGCCCCAGGGTTCCACAGCCACCACCAAGGTCAAGTTGATGAGTAGAAACACTTCCCCTCGGGTCCTCAAGGGATGGGGGACTCGGGGCCACTGCTGCCCCCAAGATGGGGGCACACCATGGTCCCACAGAGAAAATGGGAGAAGTCCCCTCGGCTTCTCACAGGGAGACAGGAAGGAACGCTCTGGAGACTCCAGAACACCCCCCTCCCAACAAGGCCTGCGCCCAGGGGCACCTGGTCAGCCAGAGCCCCCCCTGCTGGGCTGGGGCAATACCACGGGGGCCCCACCCAGCTCCACACCCCCACCATCCCATCCGTCTACGGGGGAGGGGAGGACGGAGAGACCCTCTGGGCCCAGGGTACAGGGGCCCGGGCGGGGACGCTCCCTCCGTCCGCGCGTCACCGCAGCACAAGGGGCCTCTGCGGCAGCTCCCACTGCCCCGTACAGCTTGCCCCGCCGTCGGCAGTGACGGCGCCCGTCAGGAGGCCAAACCACCTGACGTGGAGAGTGAGCAGCAGCAGACCCAGACCAGGCAGGGACGCTGGACACCCCGCCCAGAACGTAACACCTCTCAGAGCCACACGCTGAGGGCTCCGGCGGGCAGAGCGCACCGCACGCAGGGACAGGTGGGCCACGGGGGCCGAGACGGAGACCCCGAGGGAGAGCCAGAAAGAAATGATAGAGATGAAAATAACGCCACGAGAGAAGCGACAGTTCTCCTAAAGGGCTTGTTTGTGGATGGACAGGGCTGAGGAGAGAGCCAGGGGGCTGGAGGGCGTGTCGGTGGACAGGGTCGGAGGGGGACGGACAGACCGTCCGCAGAGCGAGGGGCAAGCGCACCAGGAGACGCCAGAGAGACGGGAGCAGGATGTCCCCAGATTAATGTCAGTCACCAAACCACAGCTCTGTGAAGCTCAGAGAACACCAAGCAAAATCAACCTCAAGAAACCGTAACTTGGCGTGACATTCCCAAATTTCAGAAAACCGAAGGTGGAGAAAAATCCAGAGAGACGTCCGAGGAAAACACACACGGACCCACATCACTGCCTCCTCAGAAACCACGCAAGCCAGACGCGAGTGGAGGGAAGTGCCGAGTCTGGAGAGGAAACCATCGGGCTGGAGCTCTGCTTTGCAGGATCAGCCTTCAAAATGAAGGGGGAACAGACTTGCTCAGATGAACCGAAATGGAGCGAACTTGTTGCCATTGCACCTGCTTTGCACGAGGAGGTTAAGTTCTTTAGACAGAAGGAAAACAACACAGGTCGGAAACTCAGACCGGAAGATGCGGGAGGGGAAGTCAAATACAAAACCTAGTTTTTCATATTCTTATCGATCCACCAGATAAGAGCTCATTCAAAATACAAGCGCCAGTGACACGTTCGCTGAGGTGTGTGCAGTGCGCCCTACACACACTGACGGGGGCGACGCAGAGACAGGAAGTGAGGCGGCTTCGCTGTCTGAGGCACCCACCCACCTGTGGGGCAGCTCAGTGCAAACTCCAGAGCAACCACTAAAAAAAAGTTTAAGAAGTGTAACTGGGGGCGCCTGGGGGGCTCAGTCGGTTGAGCGTCCGGCTTCGGCGCAGGTCATGATCTCACAGGTTCGAGCCCCGCGTCGGGCTCCGTGCTGACAGCTCAGAGCCTGGAGCTGCTTCCGATTCTGTGTCTCCCTCTCTCTCTGACCCTCCCCTGCTCTTGCTGTCTCTGTCTCTCAAAAATAAATAAAAACCATAAAAAAAAAAGTATAACTTATCTGTGAGGAAAGAGAGAAAATGGAATGCTATGAAAACACTTGATGAAAACAAGAGGAACAGGCGCCCCTCTGGCTGTCTGGAGCACATGACTCATGATCTTGAGGTCGTGAGTTCAAGCCCCACGCTGCACACTGAGATCACCTAAGAAAATAAAACAAAACCACAAAATGCAGAGGAAGAATGGAAGACAAAAACAGGACGTAACAGCAGGTTGTCTCCAGGAGCCCGCTTTAAATACAGACACGGATAGATGAAAAGGCAATGGAGAGAAACACACTGTGCTAACCTAATCAAAGGAATGCCGAAGCAGCTGTATGAATCTCAGACAGGGCGACTTCAAAGGAGGGGAAGTCGTGAGGGATAATGAGGGCATTTCACAACTAGAGGTCAGGTCTCCGCAAAGACGGCGGTTCTTAGCGCAAACACCCGAACGGCACTAAATCACAGGAGAAACAGAGCAACACACCACTGAGCCTGAGACACCGGCACCCTGGGTCAGGAACGAGAGGATCCAGGGGCTCCTGGGGGGCTCAGTCAGTTAAGCCTCCAACTTCGGCTCAGGTCCTATATCTCACGGCTCACAGGTTCAAGCCCCACGTCGGGCTCTGTGCTGACAGCATGGAGCGTGGAGCCTGTCTTTAGACTGTGTCTCCCTCTCTCTCTCAAAAATAAAAAATGTTAAAAAAAAATGTTTTTAACTTAGAAATGACAGGATCCAGCAGCAGAGAAGCAGGAAGGGCTTACCTGAACTTAACAACCAGCACTCACCACGATGTGACCACTCTGCAGACTACTTTGTCCAGAGCCAGCAGGATGCACGTGCCTCTCGATGTCACGGGACAGTCACCATGACAGACCGCATGCCAGGCCACAAAATACTGCCCCACAGGTATCCAGAACAGAAACCCTACACCTGCCTTCAGACCACAGGGGACTGGACCAGGATCAATAGCAGAAATAAACCGGAAAATCCCTAAATACATGGAGAATAAATAACACACTTCTAGATAACACAGAGATCAAAGAAAAAAACTCAAGGGAAATGTAAAATGTTTTAAACACACTGTAGAAAGGAAGAAAAATCTAAAATCAATGATCTATGTTGCCACCTTAAGAAACTAAAAACAGGACACATTAAATCCAAAAATAAGCAGAAGAAAATAAATAACAAGTGGAACAAAAACCTATGAAATTGTCAACAGGAAATCAACAGAGAAAACCAATGAAGCCAATAGCTGGTCCTTTGAAAAGTTCAATTAATTCAGAAAGCCTCTAGCCGGGCTAAGAACAAAAGAAAAGGAACACAAAGTACTAATATCGAAAACGAGAGAGGAGACATCATCACAGATCTCATGGATATAAGAGGATAATAAAGAAACACTACTCACAAATTTGATAACCCAGAAAAGGGAACAATTCCTTGAAAGACACAATCTACTAAAATTCACACAAGAATAAAAAAAACAGACGATCTGAATAATCCTAGATCTCTTAAAAATATTGCACCGATAATAACCTTCCCAAACAGAAAGCACCAGAGCCAAATGGGTTCACTAGTGAAGTCTACGCAACATTTACGGAAAAAATTATACCAATTCTGTACAATCCCTTTCTGAGGACAGAAGCAGAGGAAATACTTCCTAACTCATTCTGTTAGGAATTCCCCTAATACCAACATCACAAAAAGACATTACAGGAAAACCATAGACCAATGTCTTTCATGAACACAGATGCAAAAATCCTCAACAACGTATCAGAAAATCAAATCCAACAATATATAAAAAGAATTATATCCCACAACCAAGTGGGATTTATCCCCACTATGCAAGTTCATTCAACATTCAAAAATCAATTCGTGTAATCCATCACATGAAAATACTAAAAAAGAAGTCACAGCATAAATTTGCATTACCAGATCCAGAAAAAGCATTTGACAAAATGCAACATCAATTCATGATAAAAATTCTCAGTAAACTAGAAATAAAGGGAACTTTCTCAACTGGATAAACACCATCCACAAAAATCCTACAGCTAACACCATAATTAAGAAGCTCAGGGGCACCTGGGTGGCTCAGTCAGTTAAGTGTCTGACTTCAGCTCAGGTCATGATCTCGTGGTTCATGGAGTTGGGCCCCATGTCGGCTCTGTGCTGACAGCTAGCTCAGAGCCTGGAGCCGTCTTTGGATTCTTTATCTCCCTCTCTGTCTGACCCTCCCCTGCTTGTGCTGTCTCTCTCTCAAAGATAAAACATTAAAAAAAAAAAAAAAGAAGAAGAAGCGGCAGCAGCTCAAAGCTGTCCCACTAAGGTCAGGTACAGAACAAGACTCTCACTACTCCTTTGCAAGACTGTAACAGAAATCCTTGCTAACATAATAAGGCAAGGAAAAGAAACTAAAGGGATACAAACTGGGAAGAAAGACAAAATGGTCTTTGTTCAAGGTGACGTGAGCATCTATGTAAAACTCTGAAAGAACAGGCGCCTGGGTGACTCAATCAGTTAAGTGTCCAACTTCAGCTCAGGTCATGATCTCACAGTTTGTGAGTTCAAGCCCCCACGTTGGGCTCTGTGCTGACAGCTCAGAGCCTGGAGCCGGCTTCGGATTCTGTGTCTCCGTCTCTCTCTGCCCCTCCCCTGCTCATGCTGTCTCTGTCTCTCAAAAATGAATAAATGGTAAAATATATAATTAATTTAAAAAACTGAATAAAAAACCTCCTGAAATTAATAACTGACTATAGCGAGGCTGCAGGATACAAGGCCAATATACAAAGGACACTGTTTTCCTATATGCCGTCAATGGACAAGTGGAATTTGAAATTAAAAACACATTATCATTTACATTAGCACCCAAGAAAATGAAATACTTAGACATAAACCTAAAAAAACAGAGAATACCTATGAGAAAACTAAAGAACTGACAGTGAAATCAAAGGACAACAAAACAATGGAGAGAGATTCCATGTTCACGGGCAGGAACACTCAGTACGGTCCAGATGTCAGTTCTTCCCAGCGTGACCTGTCCACACAATTAAACCCCAATCAAAATCCCAGCATGCTGGGCGCTCGCTCAGTTAAGTGTCCGGCTTCGGCTCAGGTCATGATCTCATGGTTCGTGGGCTTGGCCCCGTGTCAGGCGCTGTGCTGACAGCTCGGAGCCTGGAGCCTGCTTCAGATTCTGTGTCTCCCCCTCTCTCTGCCCCTCCCCTGCTCACGCTGTCTCTCTCTCAAAAAAAAAAAAAAAAAAAAGAACCATTTTAAAAAATCTCAGCATGTTATTTTGTGCCTATTGACAAACTGATTCTCAAGTGTATATGGAGAAAGGCCAAAGACCCAGACTCTTCACGACAGTGATGAAGACCAAAGCTGGAGGACCGATGCCCCGGGACTTTGAGACTTCCTACAGTGTAAAGCTACAGTATCCAAACAGTGTGATGTTGGAGAAAGAACAAATACATTCATGGCACAAAATCAAGAGCTCAGAAATAAATGCCCATAAATACAGTCTACTGATCGTTGACAAAGGAGCAAAGACAGTTCCTCCAACAACCGGTGCTGGAGCAGCTGGACGCCCATGTGCCAAGGTCACAGCAGAGACAATCCAGGTGACCTTGGGTGTGGTGATGCCTTCTTGGATACAACACCGAAGATAGAATTCATGAAAGAAATAATGATTAACCTGACTTCACTAAAATTCAAACCATCTGCTCTGGGAAAAGACACCATCAAGAGAATTAGAAGACATGCCACAGACCGGGGAGGGACACTTCCACAAGGCACATCTGACACAGGACCGTTATCCAAAATATACAAAGAACTCTTAAACTCAACAATAAGAAAATGGACAACCCAGCTAAAAAGCGGGCCGAAGGCCTCACCAGGCGTCCCACCGAGGAGGATACACGACACCAAGCCCATGGAGAGATGCTCCACGTCACACGTCGTCAGGGGTACAAACGAAAACGTGTCAAGCCACCACCACACATCTAGAAGAACGGCCAAACTCGGAAACCGCGACATCACCAAACGCTCATGGGGA
>NC_043708.1:139552337-139557652 GCF_006229205.1 Suricata suricatta
CAGCCTCGCTCAGCCGCCGGAACCCGGGAGCAGCGAAGGTGTCCTCCGGCAGGTGAGTAGATTGAGAACCCGTCTACATCTAGACAACGGAATGTCACTCAGCACGAAAGACAAATGAGCCACGGGGCTGAAAAGACGCGAAGGAAACGGAAATGCATCCCACTCGGTGCGAGAAGCCAGTCTGACAAGGCCGATGCTCTGTGGGCCCCACGAGAGCGATGCTGTGGACGAACAGGAGCACACGGACGACAAGCGGACCAGTGGCTGCTGGCGACATGAACAAGTGAGCAGAAGACAGAGAACTTTTAGGGCAGAACTTTTAGGCCCCTCTGCTGGGTGCGCGTCGTTCCCTGTGCGTCCAGACCCGCGGCACACACACCACGCGTGAGCCCGAAGGGACGCCGTAGCCTCTGGGTCGTGACGGCGTCACTGCAGGCTCGTCCTTGGAAGAGGACCTAGCACCACCCTCTGAGATCGGGGCCGGGGACACACACGTGCGGGGAAAGGGATGTATAAAGATCTCTAGCTTCCTCTCAGTTTTTCTGTAACCCTAAAGCTGCCCTAAAAAAATTAAGTATTACAAAAACAAAAAGGCCACCTGGGGGTGCTCAGTCGGTTGAGTTTCTGACCAGCTCAGGTCATGATCCCGTGGTTTGTGAGTTCAAGCCCCATATCGGGCTCTCTACTGTCAGCACAGAGCCCATTTTGGATCCTCTGTCTCCCTTCTCTGCCCCTCCCCGGTTTGTGCTCTTTGTCTCAAAAGTAAATGAAATATTTAAAAATTTAAAATTTAAATAAAAAATTTCAAAAAAGACGACAATGCAATTAAGAAGCAGACCAAGGATCTGAGCAGAGGTCTTTCCAAAAATCCACAAGTGGCCACTGAGCACATGAGCAGGTGCTCCGTATCTGTGGTCACAACGCTGAGACTGCACCTGACCACCAGTGACGGCAGAGCCACGAGGAGGGGACGTGCGCGGGGGGCAAGGTGGCAACGCCGGGCAGGCCCTCACGTGAGCCCAGTTCCCAGACGAGCCGGCGGCTCTGCTCCCAGGGACGTACCCTCCAGGGACCAACACGCGTCCCCACGTGTACCCCGTGCTCACGGCAGCGCTGGTCACAGCAGGCACAGGGAGAACCAGCCCACACGTGTGTCACCTGAGGCGCAGACACACAGAAGGCGCTCTATCCGGACAACGGAGCACTTGTCCACCATAAAGAGAAATGAAGTGCCGGCACCTCCCAGCACACAGACCGGGAAAACCACACGCTCGGGGGAGAAGCCAGGCCATCTACAGGAAGCCCCCAGGGCAAGGAAACCGCAGACACAGACAGTGGGCTAGCAGTCAGCAGGGCTGCAGGGCAACGGGTGGCCTCCTCCCGGGTGACAGAACTGCCTGTGACTGACCGCGGCGGGGCTGTCAGCCGTGAGGACGCACCGAGGGCCGGCGCGCTGCAGGTTTACACGGACGCACTGCACGGTCCACGAATCCTAACTCAACAGGGCAGTTCTTAAAGACACAAACACCTCCGTCTTCGTCACTGAGCCCACGCCCGGGGCCCACCCCGGGGCTGGGAGAGGGCTGGCAGCCCGGGCGCCTGGACAGCCAGACGAGGACTCTCCCCGAGCAGGGCTGTGCTTCTGCAGCTCGGCCACACGGCCGACCTCGCTGAGGCCAGCGAACAGGCATGAAACCGTGTGGCGCCGTGTGCGGCCCGTGCCGGGCGCTCTCCACAAGCTAGAAACATAACCTAGGACCCAAGAGGACCTCGCAAATGACAAAAGGCCTTCATAAACGTACGGGAGCTCCACAATTTCATATGTAAGATTATAACATCATCAGAAATAACCCATTTTCAGTTTCATATGTTGCTTTCCAAAGACTCACTTGAGCTCAGTGCCCCACTGTTTGAAAGAGAAATTAATGGGGTTGGGGTGCCCTGCGGCTGGCTGGTGAGCTGCCTGCTCCAGCTCTCCGGGGACGGTTCCCATGGCGAGGACATTTCTGGCTTTTTCTGCGGAGGCATCTGGGTGCGGGTAAATTACATCTGAAAGACAGGCAAACAAAAGTCAGTTCCTCACAGGGCCCGCGCAGAACTCCCTCCGTCACAGGGGCTTTTAACGTAAACTGGGCCGAAGTGCAACCTGTGGGTGGCCTCCCGCTTCTGCACTGCTGTCACCTAAAGCGGTTCCGTGTTTGTCACAGGAAGGCTGTGACATGCCTCAAAGCACCAGCTGCCCAGGATGGGAGAGCCAGGGTCCCCTCCGCTGTCCCGTAGAGCGGTAAACTGGCACCGAGCTGTGGCCGAGGTGCCCTCACCTGCACCGGCAGGAACGACCCCCAGGATGAGCCAGCGGGGCGGAAACGCAAAGTTCAGAGCACAGCTTGCGAATTTCTGCAATTGCGACCCTCAGTCATGACCCTGAGCCAACAGGCATGCACGTCCCAGAGTGGTGGCTCGGTAAAGTCACAGACAGGAACACTGACACAGTCAATTCCAGACTAGCTTTAAAATGCAAGCTTCTGAAATACTGAATGCTGAAACAGTATGCCACCTGGGATTTGCTTCAAAATAACTATAGTTGGTTATTTAAGCAATAATAACATTTGCTTCAAATAACACAAAGTGGGGAGGGGTGTCTGTGAAACCCCACAGGCCCAGGAAGTAGCAACTGTGGGGTCGCCCACACGTGGGGACCATATTACAGTACTCTCTCTTTGCAGAAAACTTCCAATAAAGATTTTTTTTGAAGAGCCTTTTTTTAAATGCATATTTATTTTTGAGAAAGAGAGAGAATCCCAAGCAGGCTCCACACTGTCGGCACAGAGACCAACATGGGCTCAGACTCACGAACCCTGAGATTGTGACCTGGGCCAACATCAGGAGTCAGATGCTTAAAATGACTCAACCACCTGGGCACTCCAATGAACCTTAAACTTTTGAAAAAAACGTACCCAACTACAAGTATTTTGTGGTCTCCCACATGACACCCTTCTGAGAACAGGGCAGGCCTGCAGACAGAAGTCAGCTGGACACAGTCAGCCCCACGCTGCCCTTCCCGAAGCCCCTGCCAGAGGCCGTCTGCGAGGGCAGGCTCGGAGCGGCCCGCTCCCCATGGAGGGCGAGGCAAAGGTGCTCCTGGTCAGAGGGGGGCGGATGTGAGGGGCCCGGCCGGGCGTCTGTAGAGCGCACTGAGCACCGAGGAGGGAGCCAAGGTCAGGGAGCGGGGCCCACAGGCCTGGGCTCTCACTGCGCAGACGGCTTGCCAACTCCGAGAAGAGCACCCCATGCGATACGGAGAAGGACCGGCCGTGTGTCCTTCAGGGGACGGTGGCTCTGGCCCCAAGCACCGCACGCAGCTGGAGCGGGGTTCTGAGTAGGCAAAGCAGGAGGGGCGCTGGGAGACAGGAGACGTGGGCCGGCCACAGAAGCGACTGTGACCACGGAGTCCCACCTCCTGGTTCCCAGGTACCGCCACATGGCGAGTGCCATGGGCTCTGAGCACGACAGATGGCAGGACCGAGTGCCTGCCCCCAACGGGAACATATCTTGGAAAGGGGCGCAGAATAACAAGATGTCAAGTAGGATGCACAAGCCCCCTGCCGCCACGGCCCTGGGGTCCTGGGGTCCTGGAAGACGCATTCCTGGAGGGTCTCGTCCCGGGCCCCAACACCGCCTTCCTCTTCCCTCTTCACAGACTGGAGTCCCCCTGAGATTCACCAGAGAGAGGAGAGTGCCAGGAAACAAACAAGCTCAGACGCCCTTCCTCGGGCCCAGTGCCCGCACCTGCCTCACCGACCGCGAGGCGGAGCCCAGAGCCAGGGCCGGAGAGAGGCAGCCGGTCCCCCGGAAGACGGACACGGCAGGTGCGTGGCCGCAGCTCTGGGGAGGCACCTCCGCTCCTCCTGAGCAGGGATGCGGAAGCCTGGGGCCCCCGAGGGGGGGTTCCACACACGCCCGGGGAAAGCACCCCAGGCCGGGCCAGGAAGTGAACCCAGCACGCTGCGCCTGACGAGCAGCTGCCTCTCCTTCCTGTGCGGCCTGGGGACGCAGAACACCCTGGGCTGCCCTGGAAACCGCCAGGAGGAACTCGGGGCCCAGGGCCGGCTGCAGCAAAGGGCCAGGGCCGGGGAGGGCGTCGGCACAACAGACTCGCGCTGCGATTTCCCGTTCGGGCAGTTACGTGTTTCCAGGGTGTAGAAGGCCGCTGGAGATGGACTTCAGTAACAGAGAGCTGCTGGCTCTTCCCAGCGCGAGTCCTGGCAGCAGCACTGGGGAGCCGCCCCGAGACACAAGCTGGGTCACAGCAGCATCTCCCTGAAGTGCTGAAGGGCAGTGAGCGTCCCCCCCGCTCATGCAGTCGTGCAGCGTCACTCGGGAGAGCCTCTCCGTGTGTTCAGATGTCCTCTGTCCCTTTCAGGCGTTCCCATGTGCCTTGGTGGCGGCCCCGGCTTCCCGGACCCAGAGCCCTGCCCACGGGCCACTTGGACGTGTCCTGATGGGGGCCTCCCTCCTCTCCCGTTCCTGGCCTGCTGCTCCGTCCATGAAAGGGGAAACGCAACAAGCAAAGGCCATTCCCACAGGTGACGGAGGACACGTGCAGGAGAGACATCTCCGTGGGAGCCAGACGGCATGGCCTTAACGGGAAAAGCTTCTTTCTCCGCCACCAGAGCAAGTGTTAGTCCTGAGCGTGCAGCGGTGGTCGGAGGCCACAGAAAGGCCCAAGGGCAGAGTGTGCACCCAGGCGCCAAGGAGGAGGGGCTTTCAGGGCCCCCCGGGCGAGCGGGTCCACACATCCGGCCTGGCTGCTCCCACCGCGGACGTTAAGTCTCCTGACCAGCAGAGAAGAGGGGGCCCAATAACTACTGTGAACCAGACAGACCCAGAAAATGAATGAGCGAACAACGCAGGGACGATGAGCTGGGGCAGAGGGCCTGGGGGCTCACGTGCCTGCCTCTGACCTGCGTGTCCTGCCACCTCCCTCTGAGACACCCTGGAGTCGCAGGGGGAGGCCCCACACCCGGCTGATGGCTCCCCTCTCTGGTCTGGGCCACCTCCCCTCTCCTGCAATCCCCTCAGACCACACCCCCTCAGCTGCCCCCAACCCCCCCAGTAACACCCCCAGCTGTCCCCCACTCTCCTAACACCCCCAGCTCCCTCCCCCCTACCCAGTAACACCCCCAGCTTACCTCCCCCACCCCCCCCAGTAACCCCCAGCTCCCTCCCCCGACCCCCCAGTAACACCCCCAGCTTAGCTCCCCCGCGCCCCCCAGTAACACCCCCAGGTCACCTCCCCCACCCCCCCAGCAGTA
>NC_043708.1:139557752-139572938 GCF_006229205.1 Suricata suricatta
CCCCAGCTCCCTCCCCCTCCCCCGCAGTAACACCCCCCCAGCCCGCCTGCACCCCATCTGCCCAGCTCCAAGGAGGCCCCTCCCAGGTACCACTGGAATCCCAGCTCCCACACGCACTCCCTCCCATGATTTGATTTGAGGAATCCCCTTTAGAGCAGAAGGAGCCTCAGCGAGCACCTTGTCCACAGATGGGGAAGGCAGTGAGCCCGCGGTCCCCAGAGCTCTCCCCACGGGGACAGGCTGCCTCTTGGACATGACACAGAACGTGGCTTGTGGCACCCTACAGACGTGACCATAGAGAAGCACAGCTTCTGGGGTCACCCCGAGGGGCGGACGGCTTAAGCAAACACGTGGAACTGGCGTGGCTTCGTAGGGCACCCACCTGAGCGGGGTCTGTATCCACCCGAGGGCCGGACCCAGCGGCGCAGGCTGTGGGGCTCAGAGCAGCAGCTGCCGGCCGCCCCGCCCCACGAGCCCCCTCGGAGAAGGAAAAGTATGGTCGCCTCTCAGCCCGTCTGTTCTGCAAGACACACCCCCCACGTCGGACGGGCACTCGGACCTGCTCGTCTGATCAGCTCCCACGGCAAAGCATGAGAACAAGCCGTGTGCACCACTCGCAGCAAGCCTCCCGTGGGTCTAGTCCACTCACGCCCGACAGCCGGAAGTCTCTGCAAAGCATTCCTTTGTGCCGAAGCCAGGTCTGGACCACAGGAGCACAGAGACTCGCAGAGCCGGGTCTGGGCCACAGCGCCCTTCCAGGAGCCAGGCCACGGGGCGGAGGCAGGAGGGGAGACGGCTGCAGCCAGGACGCTGCGCCTTGGAAGACGGGGCCATCGCGGGCCGGCGCGCGCTGCCTCTCCGAGCTCACCGGCCTCCCCTCTTTCCAGACGCCAGTTCTGAGGCTGCCCATGCGCGCAGCCCCGACACCAGCTTCCCCACCTCCCTCCCAGGGGAGGCCACGCGGCAGCTAACGAGGCACAGGCTGAGGGCTCCTTCCTGCCGCACGGGCACGTCGGAAAGCGGCTGTGCCGCAGACGGCGAACACCAGGCAGCCTTACCGAGGGGAGCACCCCCATGAGGCAAACACGCCATCAGGTTTCCTGTTGAAACAGCTGTGCGGGACCTGCACCACAGGCAGCCTGTCGGTGGCCCGCCTAACAGAGCTGCAAGGGGGCCTCCCCTGCCCCCCACCTCTGCACGTCTGGACCGTGCAGCTTCCCTCACACGCTCCTTCCACCCACTCTGCCGCAGCCCTCGCCGTGACCGCTGTGGTTTCCAGCCCGACCCCAGCCCCCTCATCCGGCCGACAGGTCCCTTCCCCACTGGGCACATCCGACCCACTGCTCACCGTGCCCTCGCTTGTAAAGCCCCTGCAGGTGTGGAGCCCTAAACGGCCGCTCCTTCTGCTCCCTGAAGCCGGCCCCGTGCTCACCCTGCCCCCTGCCTCTGAACTGGCCTGGCCGGGCCATGGACTCCTCACACGCACAGACTGTGACTCTGTGGTCCCTGAGTGGCAGGTGTGTGGCACGCTGCCCAGAACACAGGCGGCCGGAGGAGGCGGTACGAACACTGTCCATCCCCCAGATGAGGAAACAGAGGCTCAGAAGGACAGACATGCCCAGGGCCCCAGAGCAAGGTCAGAAAACTTCCTGAAGGCCCAGGTGGCAGACCGTCGGCTCGTGGGCCACGTGGTCTCGGCCACTGATTGGTCACGGTGCAAAAGCACAAAGGCAACACGCAGATGAACTGCGACTCCAGTAAAACGCACAGCAGGCCACATGGCTGCCCCGGGACCCGAGTCCAGCACGCCATAAACACGGGAGGCACAACTCGAACCCAGGCCCCAGGGCTTCTCCGCCCTATAGAGCTGCCTCCCGAGACGCACCGCTGCCTGCCATGGGGAGGTGTCCACTCTCGTGACCCCGTCCCCAGCAGATGGGGGGCCGGCTGACGCCGAACACCCGGGGACGTCCTGGACAGTGGGTGACGAGGCAGAACGGGAAAGGGTTATTTTTCGTGCAGATCGGAGTTGCAAGCACTTGTAGCTGGAGTCAGCCCCGCCAGGTGGTTCCAGCGGCATCACAGGCGCCCTCCTGCCCACGCTCACGCCCGCCCTTGCACACCTTTGCACACCCTCCCTACCTTCATGCACTTTATCATCTGCCCAGCTCCTCTCTCTGATGATGAAAGGGCTGAAATACAGCCTCTTCCTGACGTGCCACACGCCAACAGTCTCACAACCGCCAGCAGTCCAAAGTTCCATTACCTTTTCTTAGATGCCAAACCCCAGTCTACGTCCGCAGTTAGAGTCACGTCTACACACAGAACCCTCCCGGCGCCTGAGGGTGAAGCCCCGAGGCCCAAACCCAGAGGAAGAGGCACTCTCCACGCCGCCCTCACACCCTGCTCGGCCCCCTCTGGCGCCTCAAAGGCACCTGCCCGGCCCATGCCGGACTCCTCCCCTCCCCAGGTCATCCTCAGGCCCCGGCCTAGACTCCGCTTCCTCAGAGGGGACGCCCCTGTGGCCTCAGTCCCAAGCGCCCCTGCGGCCCCGACCGCCCATCCCACGCTCCCCTGACTATGTGCACAAGGCGTGACCAGAACACTGCGAGAGGGGACCAGGCCCGCCTTGCGTGCCCACGCTGCCAGCCAAAAGAGCAAACCTCAGAGGCCACACCTGGCCCCGAACCAAATGAAGGGAAGCAGCCATGGGCCTCAGATGCTTCCTCAGCTCTCCGGCCACAGATGTGGCTCAAGAAAGGAAGGATTCATGCTATACCCCTCTGGTCTGGCGCCCTGGGTCCGTCAGACACTGCATCCATAGGATGAAGAACCAGGCGGTGCCCGGCTGGCTTGGTCGGTGGAGCCTGTGACTCTTGATCTCAGGGTCATGAGTTCGAGCTCCACATTGGGTACAGAGATTATAAATAAATGAACTTAAATGAAGAAACTGGGGCAAAGGGTGTGTCCCCGACACAAGGCACTGGCGGCACAGGAATCCGCCCATTTCCCTGCAGCACGTCCAACGCTCACACGGCGTCCGGGCCGAGCTACGGAGCCTCTTCTGATCCAAAGCCCTAAACCAGCAGCTTCCACCACCCTGGCCAGCAGAGGACTGGGAGCCAGACGCAGGGCATCCCCTTGGGCATCAGGTCTGTGAGCAGCATGCCCCGACGGCTGGGGCCGACGTCCAGCCACATCTCTCTGACCGGAGCGGAAAGCACTGTGGTCCGTGAACACGTGGTGGGCTGGGGGGGAAGCCTCAGAGGACTCCTGGCATCCGTGTCTGAATCGAGGGCTGCCCGGTGCCAGGTCCAGCTGCGGCTCGCGGGGAGCTGAGCGGGCCTGCGGCGTCGTGAAGGACAGGCCTGAGGAGCAGCCCTTGCCAGCCAGGCTTTGACGTGAGCGCCTCTGGTCATCAAAACACGTGGGCGCAATGGCCTCAGTGGCCTGCTTCTTCCAGGCGGCCCTCCGCGCCACAGGGATGCGGGAGCCACGAGCACACCCCGCCCCGTGGTCTCTGCAGGGAGGATCAGTGAGGGACTGCCGTCTGCTCTTTTCAGATGTAAGGGACCTGACACCACCAAGTCCGAGAAGACCCTGCAGCTTCAGCGTCTGATGGCCGGATGTAAAGCCACGTGATCCCCACACTGCAAGCCACCCAGAGTCATGGAAACGCCACCGACCGAGAATACAGAATCTCGTCTAACGGTTACTCTCCCTCGACGATGAGACAGAGTCACGGGCTGGGCACGTCCAGAACAGTGTGGACAAACAAGGGTGACCTCCGGGCCTGAGCGTGAGCACGTCAGCAGGCAGACACAGGCTGGCGCTGCAGTCAGGATGGGGGTCACGGACCCCCACTGCCCTTCTGCTCGGGGTGCTGGGTGCGGACCTCGCTGACCCCCAAAGTCGTTATGGGTTGAAGAGGACTCAGTGCGCAAGAGCGCCAGGGCCCAGGCCGGCCGCCATCACAGGGGTCCTCCCAGGCTTCCATTCCATGCCGCCCTGCCCTGCCCGGTCACACGTGACATGAGGAAGCGACCCCCCACCCCCGACTTACCTGGGCTGTCTCTGGCTACGAGGCCCTGCGAGAAGTCCCCCGGGCCCGGGGAGGCCCTGCTGTCCCCGGCCACCGCGTCCAGGCCGTTGCAGTGCTCCCACCGCTTCTGCTGGAGCTCCTGCAGCCAGTAGGTCATGAGCTGGCGGTTAGGGGCCTAGGAGACAAGGGGAGCGCGTGAGGGCCGACAGGACGTGGGGTGGGGTGCGTGCCGCCGGGCCAGGTGCATACCCTGCCCCTGGGGGAGCATCAGGAAGAACCCGAGACGCCACCTCGTAACACTCTGCACGGAAGGCTGGAGGACCGCGTGGCCTCGCCACCCCTTCTCGCTGCACACTCACGCGTCCTGTCTTGACAACTCACATCTCATGCGCGTGTGGCCGTGTCACGTCAGACGACGGTACTTCCAGCCGTAGGCACCTGGAGCGCGTGCAAACACCACGGCCGACTGAAAACCGGGTGGCACCTCCGACGGCCAGAAGTCTTAAAACCTCGGACAGCAAGCGCTGGAGGGGCACGGACCCATTGCAAACCTCACCCCCGGCCCTGCAAACACCACGCGAACATGCAGAAGACGGGCCAGTGCGAGAGCGCTCAGATTTAAAGGGAAAAATCTGACGGGGGATAGTCCGTAATCTCCCGGGCAAAACAAACGTTAAAGTCACATGCTTTCAACGTCAGACTTACTATTTGTGTGACAGAAATCTGGCTGGTAGGGCACACAAACTCACCTTGAGGCAACAACTGACTGGGGTTCTTTCCTTTTCGGGGCACACAGGGGGCTCAGCCGGGTGGGCATCCGACTCTTGGTTTCAGCTCAGGTCATGGTCTCACGGTTTATGAGCTCGAGCCCAACAGAACCTGCTCGGGATTCTCTCTCTCCCTCTCTGCCTGCTCCTCCCTCACTTTTTCTCTCGCTCTCAAAATAATAAACATAAGTAAATAAAGATGACCCAGAAATCACTGAGAGCACCCCAACTTTGATCCCGCTCGGCCCGTGGCAGGCCTGGGGCGCACGCTGCGGTCAGGGAGGTAGGAGAGCGCCAGGGCCCTGCCGTCGGGCGCTGGAACCAGAGAGAGAAGCGCAGGCCGGAGGGCAGGGCAGCCCCGTCGGCCGATGCACGGCCTCCAGGTGGTCCTCCCTCTGGTCTCCCCACTCGGAGGACTGAGTGGAGATGCGACCAACTCGGTCCGGATCAGATCAGAATCACAAACTCTTGATCACCCAGGTCAAGTCTGGGTTTGACACGTAACGTTGGTCCCAAAATGCCGGGTCCAGCACACTGGCCACTGAGCATGTGAAACATGGCTGGTGCCACACGATGAAATATTTTAGACACACTGGACTCAATAAAATGCATTTATTAAAGCTACCCCACCTGTATCTGAAAACTTAGAAGCATTTATCATGGCTCATACTGTATTTGTGTTGACAGTGCTGCTCTGGGAGTGACAATAAATTCAGTCCGTTCTGAGAGCCCAGGTCGGTGGAAACCCAGGGGTGGGCAGTGGCCTCGGGGACTGAAACGCAGGCCAAGGGCACCGGGTGTGGGGGGCCGCCGCAGCTCCTCTTAAGGACGCTGTGATTCAAGAAGGCTTCTCGGTTCTTTACCCACAGAGATGCCAACGCTCTTTAGGGACCAAAAGAACAGGCCCGGCTCGTCTGGCTCACAGTTTCCGTGTCTCTACTGCTCTGGGGGGCCAGCGGGACCCCCACACAATCTGGCGTCACAGAACACCTCCGTCACCGGGAGCTCAGCGCTGAGCTACAGCTGTGCTGGTGACAAACGAGCCAGTTGGTGCTGAAGCCTGTTGCCACCACATCTGCCATGCGTCCACCAGCCAGGGGGGTGGGGAGCAGGACTGGGAGAGAGTCAGGATCTGCCCCACACCACCGCCATTGAAATGCTCTAACCCCAAATTCTGGAGAGCCACACAGGCATTCCAATCACGCTGCAAGGGGCAGAGGCGCCGCCTGAGGCAGCGGACCAGCACGGGTCTGACGACGCACGGGGGCCACAGCCTGAGTCGCCCGGAACACCGGTCTCTGCTACTCCCAGACATCCTTCCAGGCCGGCGCAGACGCTACCTCCAGAGCTCACGCCACCACGTGCCCCTGAGAACCTTCCCATGGAAGCAGGGGCACTCCTCTGTCCCTCATTCATCTGCCCTAACTGCTCGCACAGGCCTGTCCCCAGGCCTCCACCAGCCCCAAACCCAGAAGCCCCACACCTGGGGGAGCAGGTCCCACCTGTCCCTTCCCCTGGGCCCCAGGATACCCCCAGCGAGCCCGGCTCTCTCCCCGGGGCCCAGAACAGTCCTGCAATAAAGTCACCGGTCCAAATGAATCAGTTTCAACACATGCTCTGTCAGGGCCCACACTCCTGGCAGGCTGGTGTGTTTCGGGGGCGGGGGGGATGCGCAGAAGCAGCCCAGCAGCCTGCAGGATTCAGGCCTCATCCCCCAACCACACTCGCCAAGTGATGGGTCCCAGCCCTTCGTTCCTCTGGGGAAGGGGCCCCGCCCATCAAACCTCAGCACAGTCAGAAGCTGCGCCCGCGCTCGCCGGCTTGGAGTCCCCGGCCTTCCTGGGGGCTTATCTCGACTTATCCATCCAAAAGAAGGAAAAGGGGACGATGCCACATACACAGAAATATGTTTGCTCCCTTGGCAAATGCAGACTGAGCGCCAACTTGGGCCGAGTGCTGGCGTCTGTACAGGACCAGGAGTCCCAGCTCCGGAGATGCTCCTGGTGAACAGCGTCCTTCATAACAGCGACAACCGGCTGGCGTCCGGTCACAATTACACTCAAAATACACAACGCGTGGTCTAAGAAATCCTTATGCATCATAGAAACTTTCCAAATTTCCAGTCAGAATTCTAAAGGATGGCAAAGAAATTCTAAAATCTGCCTGCAGTTTAACCTCCGAGATTTTGAGCAAAAAAATACAAGGCGTGGGGCTGTGCCCTACAAAGCTGGGAGGCACATGATCAAGGCCCATTGAGCCAGGGACTCAAACACAGAGCCCATACCAAATGTCGCATTTCAAGGAAAATCAGCAGGAAAAGCCTTATTAAATGAGGGCATCAGGACAACTGGTTAAAAGTCTGGAAAGAAATAAATGAATTCAAATTTGATTCAAGATTTGAATGTGCAACAAAAGTCATTAAAGTCACCAGGAAAAATGCCTAAAGGGATTAAAATCAAGTCTGTCTCTTTCTGCGTCTCGCAACAGGAACTGTATAGACTTTCGGGGACTTGTGAAGGGCCCACCGAAGCCCCGAGCAGCAGCACAGCTCGGCGGACGGTTTCAGCGGCGATGTCGAGGCCCAACGGGTCCCTGGGAGGTCCCCAGCCTGCAAGCCGGCCGGACAGACGGACGGGCGGACAGCGCAGGGCGGCCCGGGCCGCTGCCCCCTGCAGGAAGGCGCGCGGCACGGGCCGATCACTCTCCAGGCCACGGAGGACCACTGCTCCTGTCACATCCCGTCCTCGACCGCAGAGACCTTTCTAGTCCCAGAAAGGAAGGCAGAGAAAATGTCCAGGCGTCCCTCCCCGGCTCACGCTTTCTCTCTCAAAAATAAATAAACGCTTAAAAAAACACCACATTGTAATTTAGACTTTTATTTCAAATAACAGTAACCACCCACAGTTGCTGTGCAAAATGTGGGAAATGTGGAAAAAGAGGGAAATGAATCTCAGCGGACCCTCGGGTGTGTCCCGCCACCCGTCGTTCATCCGGGACCACACGCGGAGCGGCTCCGCCCGCTGCGGGAACTGGACCGCCTCTCCCGGGACGCGCGCGCGCGACAGCATGGACGCGCCTAGGGGGCCGCAGGTTGCACTGAACATGGCGCGTGCGGTCGTGTGAGGCGCGTCACGGGCAGGGCAGCATCACCCACGCGCTGGGCCCCGGAGCCTCACCGTCCCTTCACCCCCTGCCGCGCCACGTGCCGTGTTAGGCAACCTGTGCAACTGGCCAGCGGCGGGACGGGAGTGCCGGCAGGAACCGACCTGCGGCGCGGCTCTGAGGACCGCAGGATGTCGCGCACGTCTGGCCCAGACGGGGGCCCCACGGGCAGCACCTGCTCACTGGGCAGCCGTGACCCGCATCCCCTCTGTCACCCCAGACCTCACAGCCGCTGGCTCCGCCAGAGCTCCAGCCCCCTCTGTCACTTGGAAGAGGAAGGAGACAAAGCCCATCTCCGCATCTCCCCGGGGCTCAGAGCTCGCCCCACGGCTCTTCCCAAATACTGAGACGGTGAACGTAAAACCAGGAGCATGGTGGGTTCGCGCCAAGGGCACACAGGGGCTGGTCTCCCCGCCAGCAGCACGGCCGTGGGTCCCAGGGTGCAACGGATGCTCAGCCACGACTCCGAGCTAAGCACGCATCTTAGGAACACACCGCAGGGAACAACGAGGGCACCGCGCACGACACATGGGAGAGAGATGCTGCTTTCCAGACTGAGGGCGTCACCAGCTCTCCAAGGTCAAGACCACATCCATCCCTGTCCCCGACTCGCACTCCCTGACATCCTCCTGGTTCGTCCGCCTCGGCCCCCGCAGCAGCGGCTCCCAACCTTCTTCTCACCCCCGCCCAGTGAGGTCACACGCACCCCAAGTGTCAGGACTCTCCGATGGCTTCGGCGCACAGAGCCGCACGCATGCTAACTGCTCCCGCCCCACCGCACCCCACCTGCGGTCGCCCTTCCCCCACACGGCAGGCACAGAGACCAGGTCGGCTTCCACAACCCTCGGTCCAGCTGCCTTGGCAGCCACCTGCGAACATCCTTAAGGGATGCCTTAAGCCCCGGCCCAGACATCCCACCCGCCATCCTTGGCAGGACCAATCAGTGCCGAATGTGATACACAGCACTTCAGTCACACACTCGGGGTGCAGACCCTGGGCTGCTCCCCAAAGGCTCCAGGCCCACCTACATCTGTAGAGCAAGAACATCATGACCACCAGTCCTGGAAGAGCCCCAGAAACAAGGGTATGCAGGGGATGGACCCGGTCTGCACACTTCAGAGGCCACGTTGCCTAAAAGGACACGGTGTCTGCTTGTAACAAATGAATTTTGTTTCTTAAATCTGAAGACCTAGATTCTTTAGGCGTGTCTAAGGTAATTCTTCCAAAAGCAATAAAAAGCACAAGAATATTATAAGTGGCCTGATGATACAGACTCAGATGAAAAACAGACAACAAGCCAAATCTGATAAATAACTTTAGGTTCCAAATTTTCTTCTGAATGTTTCAAAATCACGAGCCTGGATCTCACAGGAGATCTGGCCCTGTACCAATGAAACAGATGGAGCTGCTCCCTGGGCGTGCTCTGAAGCCTGGGTCTGCGCCGGCGGCAGACAAGAAGGGCACCCATGCAGGGCCCCCGTGCCCTCAGAAAGCCGGACGCGCCTGCACCGACCCCTATCCTCTGCCGGGCCCCATGAGCTCTCTCCTCCTACCTTTTCAAATCGCTAACTCGAAATGAGCATTTTCACATTAGCTACAAAAATAACTACATGTGTTGTGGTCTCCATCCTGTTCAAAGCCTGAGCGAGAGCCCAGATGCCACCTCCCACCCGCTTTGGGGATGCGGAAGTCAGGCTCCGCCTTCACCGAAACTCAAGCACCCTCTTTTAAAGAACAAATCCCCTAAGACAAACCCACCCATCAGCTGACACTTTTCCAGCTTTAACAACGTCACAGAGACGAGGGACTGAGGGGAAGGGCTGGGGGAGGAGGGCCCAGCCAGGGACCGTGGGCAAGCAAACACACGTTCACAGACAAGGGGGCACTACAGAGACGGGCTGTGGGGGGCAGGGCCAGGTGACAAGGGCAAGGCGGCTCTCTGGGTCTGCTCTTCGCCGGCCAAGGCACTTTCTGTTTCAGAGAGAGGGGACACGTGGCCTCCGAGCGGCCGCAGGCCTGCATCCCTGTGGCCCCCTATCGGCTGTGCTGCTGCACAGTCAGAGCAGGTCAGGGTTTTATGGGCTTGGGAGAAACGCACACTGCAGCCACTACCCGCCTGTGACGTTTCCACACACCACACAGCGCCGCACTACTTCCTGCTTCGTGTTTTTCAACTTAAAAGTAGGACACAGGAGGGGCACGTGAGTGGCTCGGTCGGTCGATTAGGCGCCAGACTCTTGATTTGGGCTCAGATCACGATCTCACGGTTTATGGGATTGAGCCCCACATCTGGTTCTGTGCTGATAGCACGAAGCCTGCTTGGGATTTTTTCTCTCTCTCTCTCTCTCAAATAAATAAGCTTAAAAAAAAAAACAAAGGACACAGGAATGAGTAACTTAATGAAGTCTTTGGAACTAGGGCTTGGGAAGGGCAGGCTCTCAGACCCTACCCACCAGAGACCTACCCTTAAAGCAAGTCTGCGGGCCATCTGGGAGGAGGATGATTTCTAACAGTCTCCAGGCAGAGCTGGGACCTCAGGAAAGGGTCAGCTGGCTCTCCTAGGCCACTCTGTTACCCACCGCCACTGGGTGAGGACCTGGGGGCTCTGAGAGTCCTCATGAGCTCTTCGGTGGAGGCGAGCACCGCACCACACTCTCCCAGAAACACCCCCTGGGCGCCGGGTGGCACCACTGCCGTCTGAAAGCCTGGGGAACACACGCCTCAGGGCCGGGGGACCCGGGGAGGGCGCCAGGCCCAAACCACTGCTTGCAGAGACACAGAATGCAAAGCAGATGTGCAGGCAGAAACCGCAGAGTGTCAAACTGAGACTAAGGGCTCGTGCTTCGCTGCCTCGGTCCACACAGCGTGGCCGTTTCCAGGCCGCACAGAAAACCGTCCGCAGCTGGGCGCCTGGCCTCACAGCCCGGGGGAGGCTCGGTCACGATCCGGGGGACAGCAGTGGTTCCTGAAGAGAGGCCCCCAGAGCGGCGGCGGGGGGGCCGGGGTGACGGGCAAACCCGTGGATTCCCAAGGTTCACCCCGGCCTCCCCAACGTCAGGGCCCCTGGGGTGGGACCGCCCGGCGTGTGAACACAGGATCCCAGGAGGCTGCTTTCCCAGAGAACCGTGGTTCTGAAAAGATGCTTCCTTTCAACAGCAGGTTTGAGAGAAAGGCCAGGGGGCGGGGGCCCCGGCCACGGCTCCCAGGCGGCAGCAGGCCTGTCCCCCGCTGCTGCACGCCTCGTCCTGGCCGGGCAGCCGCCACTGCCGCGCACTCACTAAGTCAACCCCCCGGGAAGCTTGTCGTCCACACCGTCCGTTTCCAAATCTCATGTGGCTGATCGGATCGTCTCAAGCCTCCGCTGCAGCCCGGATTGGGTAACGGGACAACTCTGGTGTCTGCACAACCTGCCACACGACGGGATTAAAGCCGAAACACAAAGCAAGTGTTCCCGAACGGCTAGGTTTAGGTAAGAGAACATCGCTCCCGTGTCTGCGGAAGGCTCTAGCACCCGAGTAGTCGCCGCCCCACGGACGGACCCCAATCCCGCACTCAGCACCCAGGGTCAGGGCAGGCTGCCCTCCGGGGGGCCCTTCAGGCCTGAGGGATAGATGACCCTTGGAGCAAAAGCACATCATGACTTCCTCCGACCCTCAGAGCCACTGAGAACAACGCCCCAGTCACAGCCCAGAACAGGATGGGACAAGCTCCCCGAGGCCAGAGACAGCGCCTGACTCTCACCAGGTGCCCGTCACGGCCTCGCTCAACAAGATGCGCTAGGCGAAGGGCCGACTGGCCACCTTGTCCGCAAGCACGATCGTCCCTGGACATCACAGAGCTGAAGGAAAATGGAAATCGGGCCCGCTGCCTACAAATAACCCCTGTGATCCAACGCGGCCACCTCTGACAGCACAAGCTGTCGTCCTGTCCACTGCCAGGGCTGCCGTCCGACGCTCAGACCCGTTCTCAGAGCTCACGGAACCCTGCTCCCTTCGGGGCGCCTGGGAAGGGCCAGAAGTCTGAAGGACTCGGCTCCAGACTCCTCCCCACCAGATCCCAGTTCTCCCACAAAGCCTGAGAAATGTAAGCAGAGGATGACCGGGAGCACATCCTGCCGGCCCAAGAGGAGCCACGTCTGTGAACAGCTACACAATCGTACCAAACTGAACCACTCCCCAGCCCGCCTCCTCCGGGGAGCCCTCGGCCACCCGTCACAAGGCCTCTGCAGTGCTGCAATGTTCACAGGATTCTCACGCTGACTGCAGACATGGCTCCGAGCCACATCCAAATCAGTCCTGGACACACAGGACCCCCCCCCTGCCCCCCGCCGTTCACTCACTCTGGGAAGAGGCCACCCCACCCCCAGAATCAGGACACCAGCCCTGAATCCTGCAGACAGATGTGGCTGCTCTGCGAAGGTTTTCCAAACGCCGCAGCAGGAGCGTTCGGGCACGCTGTCTCCAACACGCCTGCGCCTCCTCTGAACGCCGTGAGGGCAGCGCTCCCGGCCGCGAGCCCTAGCAGGACACAGCATCGGTGCTCCAGCACCTGAAAGGGACAGGATCCACCTCTGGGAACGACAGCACGGAACCGCTGTGTGCGTGGGGTCTCCCGAGTGGCCTGGGGAGCGACAACTTCTCCGGGAAACTGGGACCTGCAGGCCCCCCAGGGATCATCCTGGCCTCTTGCCGCCCGGGGGGGCCTTGTGCGGGCCACCGAGCACTGCAGACCGAGTATTTGGGGTGTAGGGGGCATGAATTAGAAGCATCACCATCCGCACTACGCTCACTCTGGGACCCTAGGGGACATAGGCAAGCGCCCACCCAGGGTCCCTCACACCCTCCCGTATAAACATCTAAGAGAAAAGACGGCTCCTGATGAAGCCCCACTCTGAGAGTCACTTCTACAATAACAGGGTTCTTTCCTGTCCTTGGAGGGATTTCGTTCTGATCAGACAGGAAGCCTATAACCCAAGGGCTGATGGGTAAAGGCGCCTGAGCGAGGACACCTGTCCGCCCCTCAGTGAGGTGGCAGTTGGTGTTCACACCTCAACCCCAAACACATATGGCCCCCCTCTTTTCAACAGCCACGTCAGAGGAGGGAGGAAATTGGTAAGGTGCATATGAGCAGAGCAAGCAGAACGGTGGCGAAGGGGGATTTGGGAACGTTCTAGCAAAGCGGGGCAGCTTCCCAGACCCCGCTGCCCCCCACCCGGACACCGTGGTGCTTAAGAAGCACGGGAACCGTCTCTGCAGGTTCACAATCCACACCTTCCTGCCAGCGTGGGGTACCAACACCTCAACCCTCATGCGCAGACGACATACCGTCCGGCGCAGTCAGAGAACGGCGGACACGACCGACCACCAGTTTGGAAGAGGAAAAAAGGTGCCGAACGCTGCTGCGAACCGCCGGCTCCTGCAGCCCCAGCGCCTCCCTTCCAGAGGCTGTGCCGGCCTCCCTGGCCCACGGCAGCCGGCACGCCCGCAGTCCCCTCACTCCCCGCAACCGGGACCCCTGTCACACACACAGACCTCGTCCCCTCCACGCTGCGCAGCGCTGGTTGGTGTTTCCCATATCTCCCCACATTTCAGAAAGTTCCACAAGGGTAGGGACGGGACCTGCTCCGTTCAGCTGTACCCCAGTGCCTAAGCAGAGGGTGCGAGTGAGCGGACGCGAGGTGCGTGAGGCCCTCTTAAACCAGGAGACTCAGGGCCCCACAGCCCAGGGCCGTCCCTAGCCCCCTGCCTGTTTTGATACACCTATGAGTCAGGAATGGCTTTTACGCTTTTAAACAGTTGGGGAAAATAAGACAGAGAGAACAATATTTTGTGACATGTGAAAATCACATGAAACTCAAATTTCAGTCCATAAATAAAAATTATAGATGGGGCGCCTGGGTGGCTCAGTCGGTTAAGCCTCAGGCTTCGGCTCAGGTCAGATCTCATGTTCGTGGGTTCGAGCCCTGCGTCGGGCTCTGTGCTGACAGCTAGCTCAGAGCCTGGAGCCTGCTTCCTGTTCTGTGTCTCCTTTTCTCTCTGCCCCTCCCCCTCTCATGCTCTGTCTCTTTCTGTATCAAAAATAAGTAAAACATTAAAAAAAAAAAAAGAATTATAGAAATGCTGCTATGCTCACTTTATGGTTGTTTCTGTACAGTTGCAAGACCTAAAATGTTCACTATTCGGCCTTTTCCTTAAACCTCCCCACCTCGGCGTCCTCAGGGTCCCGCCACGGACATGAAACACAAGAGACGGAAAATCAGGAGCGCCTGTAATCCGGGGGAGGCTCTCCGAAGAGCTGATGCCGGCTGTATTCAGTGGGTGCTCAGGGCGCGCCGTGAGTGTCCGTCAACACACCTGAGGGTCTGGCTCACCCTTCTGGAGGGCCGAAGCGCACCCCAAAACCAGAAGGTGACCCCCTTCTATGCTCCCATTTCACAGATGTCTGCCTGGGTGCCTTCTCTGTGGGCACCATCACGAGGTGAGGACACAAACATCAAGAAATGGGGTGCAGGCCACGCCGTGGGCGGTGGGTCAGAGGAAGCCACGTTGACATCACACTATGACACGGTGCCCGCTTTTTAGGAGCTTATTAACTGAGAAGCCAGCAGAAACCCGTGAGAAGTTAGGTCTTGACAAAAGAGCCACTGGACACTTTACGGCTCCTGAGCGGACCCCAGGGCAGGACAGCCTGGCACAACCACTCCGCCCGGGGGGCTGCTTCAGCGCCTCTGTTCTGCGTGGGACACACCAGGATCCCCGAGCTGACACATGTCTGTCATGAGGCTGGGAACAGTTTCAACACCAGAGAAATGTGCGTCCTCCTCACAAAAGTGGGCTAAGAATAAGATGCACGACGTGCAGTTACACGTGATTCAGAGACGGACACCATGTCCTTACGAGCACCAAAAGGCTCCCAGAAGGGGCCCTGGGAGGGGAATTCATCTGCTGACAGTCTGATGACAGGCCGTGCTCCCCAGGCTGCCCAGACCTGGCGGAGGAGGGGGGTCCTGCTCCGCTTCACCCGCGGTCAGCCCCCCGGGCACGCCAGCTCGCGCCCCCGCTGTCCCCCACCCTGGTCAGTCCCCCCGGCGCACCAGCACACGCCCCCGCTGTCCCCATCCCTGGTCAGTACCCCCCTCCGCGCGCCAGCTCGCACCCCCCCTGTCCCCCACCCTGGTCAGTAACCCCTCCACGCGCCAGCTCGCGCCCCCGCTGT
>NC_043708.1:139573038-139575598 GCF_006229205.1 Suricata suricatta
TCGCCCCCGGCGCCCTCCGTCCCTCCCTTCCCCGCCCGCCCTGGGGCCCCGCGGACCCGGGCTCGGGGCGGCGGGCTGCGCAGTGCCCGGACCCGTCCTCCGCCCCCGCCGCTCTGTGGGGCGTTCGCGACCGCGGGCCTCTGGACTGGCCTCGGTTACGACCCCTCTGTGCCTCCGTTGCCTCTTCCGTAGCGTGGGGGTAACGGTGCGTCTCCCTCGTGGGGCGTGGGGTTGAGTGGGACCCGCCGGCTGCCCTGGCGCTGCACCCGGTAGGCGGCGGCCGTGGAGGTCAGTCACCGCAGCCCCTCCTAGCGGGCAGGGGCGCTCCGCCGAGGCAGCACAGCCCGAAAGTGGCGGAGCCTGTTTTCTCGGGAGAGGTGGGAAGGGGCTGCTGTAACCGGGTCCGCCCAAGCGAGGCTTCCTTACTCTGGTAGTCGGAACGCGGTGTGGGAGACACAGGCCTCCCGCCCTCGGGGTCCCGCAGGTCCTGGGCGCGCCGCTGCTGAAGCCTCGGCCCCTGCGCCCGAGCCCCCTCCGTCACCGCCTTCCGTGTGGCGGAGCGGCAGGGCTGGGCCGCCTCGGCCAAGTGCAGAGCCGCGGGGGCCGTGCGCCGTCCCGGGGCCTGGTGAGCGCGCAGCTGTCGGACCCCCGAGCCGGGCCGGCAGCAGCTGGAGCCGGAGCCGCAGCCACTCAGAGCCGCCGCCGCTCAGCTGTTGCCGCTCAAGCGGACTCTGGGCCCCGGGTTCTTCCAGGCCCTTCCACGCTGCCGCCAGGCGGGTGCAGACGGCCTGTTCCTCCAGAGGAAGCCAGGCAGGGCTGCAGTTCAGCTCGGGCTGACTTAGAAACCGTTTGTATAAACTTGGGAATGACTCCAGGAGCACCCGGACTTGTGCCAGAGAAAGGCTTGTCCTCGCTGCGTGTGGACAGCCCTGCCTCAGATGCATTTCCTGTGGGATTGTTTGTTGAAGAGGAAAATAGAGCATCCTGTTTCAGAGGGTCTCATGACTTTGGAGTCGTCTGAGGTTTTTCATTTAGAAAAATGCGGCTGACGGAGGTATGCACCCGAGTGGGGCTTTGAGGGTGAGCCTGAAGACGGGGGCAGGAGAGCCGAGTGGTCCTGAACTTGCCTGAGTCTGCCGCAGGCTTGTGCTGGGCCGCTGACACCTCCCGTCCGTCCCAGTGTCCCCTCCAGTCCAGTGCGAATCTCCCCTTCCTCAGGGGGTTGTGAGCGCTCAGGAAACGTGGAAAGTGGCTGGCACAGAACAGGCACCACGTGGCAGCCACGGGAAACAAGTAGTGTTCATGGCCAAATACGTGGTGTAGTCACGTAACGGAGTATTATGCAGCCGTGAACATAAAGAAATAGCTGTGGGCCTGAAGGACTTGCGAAATTGAGCAATAAAAAGGTTACAGAATGGTCGCATACAGACAGCACCGTCTGCGGAGAGGTTGACAAGGTCACACAGATGACTCTGTGGGAGTGGAGAGCCCCGGGGGTGACGCGCCCTGGACTCAGGATGGAGTTTACCACTTCAGAAGGGTTTCCCACCTGCAGTGTTTATTTCTAGGACTGGGTGCTGGGTGCACCGTGCTTTTTATGGTATTTTGTCTGTCTTTGCATTTGGAATACTTACCAGTTTTCACGTGGGTCACGACTGTAAGAAAACGTGAAGAGGGTCTGCTGTATAAAACCAGTGGGAACGGAGACAGGCAAGGCCGGGCTCCGGGTAGGGGCTCGCTTTGCGGAGGAGGAATCCTAGCGTAGGGTGACAGCTTCGGAGCTGCGGGCGTAAAACTGTGGTGGTAAAAGTGGAAATCAGTAATTTCTTTACTCCCTACCTTTCAGACCCAAGAACAGATGCTAACTGAAGCTAACGCTTCATTTTAGGGTCCTCGGTCATGGGGGAGCCTCTGACTGCCAGAGGGTCTCAGACTAGTGAGGAGTAAGCCCTGTGTTGGCGTCAGCTGGTTGGTGTCATTTTACAGGTACCATTTCCTATGACAGATGAGCTAAAAAGGAAAAGAAAAAAATCAGCAGTTTGCTTCCTGCGTTATCATGTGTTTCTTGTTTTAAAGCATCTTTTAGCCCTTTCTGGCAAAGCTGCGGTTTCGTTGGCTTTTTCGAAATGTTTTACTGCTTGAGTCTTAATGAAAGCTGATCCTGGAATTTCTTGCTAAGCTTCTCTGTTCCTGAATCCAGGGATCTGATCCAGCGCCTGATTTTACGGGGAACGGAGGCCAGAGAGGGGCTGTGATTTGCCTAAGCTTGGAAGCTAGACTTTGAAAGTAGAGACTTTGGGAATAGTTGCGTGTTCAAAATGCAGGGTATCTGATTGTGTTATCTGCTCTCTGACTTTGAATGCCGGTGGTTTTGGGTAAGATAAGGTGCGGTTTTCCCTTCACTGCATTTCACTTCTGCCTTTTTCAGGCAGTAAAAAGCTTGTAAGCTGGTACGGTGGTCAGGCAGAGGCCGAAGCTTCCGGGCCAGGTGAGTCTGGTGTGCTGGAGGGTTCTCGTCGGGGTGGGGGACAGCGGGGGCGCCAGCTGGCGCGCAGGGGGG
>NC_043708.1:139575698-139585440 GCF_006229205.1 Suricata suricatta
ACCTGCCCCGGGCGGCGTGTGCGCGCCAGCCACCTGGGGCCCACAGCACGTGCGGGAAGGGCCCGGGTGCGGGGCGGCGGCCGGCGGCGGGAGTCCATGGAGGTGGAGGAACCGGCCTCGGAGGGCGGGGCGGCCCAGCAGAGGCCACGACCGTGCAGACTGGCCGCAGCCAGAAGAGAGGAAGCGCAGAAAGGACGAGAGCCTGCTGGCGACAACGTGGACCCAAGGCCCTGGTGTGCAAACTGAAAAACACACCGAGACACGTCGTTGGTGCAGAGAAGAATCTGGTGCACCCCGGGGGACGGGGGTGGGAGTGGGGGTCCAGGAACTGTCGGTGCTGGTGTAGCAGCGACACCGACCGGGTCACTGTGTCTGTCGTGCACCTGAGACCAGTGGAGCGCCTGTGTCAAGTGCACTTCCGCTGAAAGAGGAAGGGAATAGCTGAGTTTCTGAAAGGGCCAAATCAAAGCAAATAAGGCGCCCACTTCCGTTTGTTTTTGCACAGGTCCGTTAACAGGCTCAATGAAAAGTGGGCGCTTAGCTTTCTGAGGTGGACTGGGCACCACCAGTTGACGGGAAGAGGGAGCTCCTGCCCAGCCAGCCAGACTCATGCCAGCCTCCGCTGCCCCCGGAGGCCCCAAGGATCTGGCCGGAGTGGCCCCCACCTTCATGCCCTAGGTTCTCTTTGAGCACAAAACATAGGCGTTGAGGGTGATCACTGGAGCCAGAGTGATGAGGTCCCATCTTCTAGCTCTGCCACTAACCAGAGGTGTGACCTTGGGCAAGCTACTTAACCTCTCTGAGCCTCAGCCTCATCATCCACAGAATGGGGATATAGCACAGTTCATACTGCTGTCCTTGTGAGGGTTATAGGAGAAATGCATGTCAAAGTGCTCAGTGTGTGCCTACCACATAGTAGGCTCTCCATAGGTACCAGCTGTCATTACTCCTGTCCTACGGTGAACATGGCTGTCCTAAGTCAGCAGTGTCTGAGGGGGCAATCCTGCAGCAGACCAGGCCCACATGAGGGAGGCCAGAGCAGGAGTGGGATGGGCCACCTGCCGAGTCCGGACCCAGGTTCCATCTGGGCCTCGCCCTGAGGGTGAGGGGCAGTGACTAATGCGCTTGGGGATGAGGCAGCAGCGGGGGGTGTGACCGGGAAATCCTATGGACAGGGGAGTGGCTGGGAGCGCTGGGTCCCCGTGGCCGCAGCAGGCGCGGGGAAGAGAGGTGACAGCCACCGTCCTCAGTTCTGTGGGCCAGGTGTGCAAACGTGGGGGTGGCCGTGGCCTGTGGCCCACCAAGGTCTGCTGAGCATGAGGAAGGCACCCTCCCAGGCACGGGGCTGTGCCCCCAGCTGGACAGACCACACTGGATCTGGATTGCTTCTGTGGCTCCATGGCTCCGCGGCCGCCGTCTGTGCTTCTCAGCAGGCGAGCTGGGCCCCGAGCTTGGACCGTCCTGCACCGGAGCCTCTCTCCCTCCCACGTCACCCATGGGGGAGCAGTGGCACCATGTTAGCTGGCTTAAGCCCCCCGCCCTGTTCCTTGTGGGTGGACACACCCCACACCACATGTTCACATGCCCTACGTCCTACGGTAAACTTTGCTCTAAAAACGTTTGAAGGAATTTTTATAAGTGTGATCTTGATTTTATCTGACTGTGAAGAATTCATTTTAATTTACGTTTGGCTCACAATTTCTTGGCAGTAGTCGCGTCGGTTTGGGCACACTGGCTAAGTAAGATAAATCCAGCCTACACGTTGTTTTCAGAGAAATGACATTTTTAAAGTTTATTTTTAAGTCTTCTCTACACCCAACATGGGGCTCAGACTCACAACCAACAGATCAACAGCGGTTCGCTCCACCGACTGAGCCGGCCAGGCGCCCGGGAGGGACGGTTTTAGGATTATATGGTGTTGACGTAAGGTCACACTT
The DNA here is from genome assembly GCF_006229205.1 of Suricata suricatta. Lineage (NCBI taxonomy): Eukaryota > Metazoa > Chordata > Mammalia > Carnivora > Herpestidae > Suricata > Suricata suricatta. The sequence continues at coordinate 139,577,636 of NC_043708.1, forward strand.
TGTAGACATCTAATTAAATGTTTATTACTTTAGATTTTGCTGCTCTTCTCGGGTTTTAGAGCCCGGGTATCTTGACAGTCGTGGGCCCCCTGCAAGCAGGCTGAGCTGGCCGCCGGGCCAACAGTCTAGGGCGTGAGCTGCCCTGTCCGGCCCAGAACGTGGCCCTCTGTGGGGAGCACTCAGCCTCACCCTGAACCCTGGGGAAGGGCCACGTGGCCACAGCGTTTCAGCAGAGTCCCAGTGGCAGTGGCCCGAGCCTCCAGGCCCACCCCCAACACCCCCTCGTCCCGCCAGCCCTCTGCCAAGCCTCCCAGGCTCTCTCGAGGCCGCTCCAGAGGGCTGATTTTCCGCAGACCCCACGTTGTGTCCGGCCTCCCGAGGGCCGGAGCCGAGCTTCGGGGTGGAGCCCGTCCCGTCTTGCAGCACCTCCCCCTCCGTCCCTGTGCCCAGTTTTTATAGGTTATGTAAAATGCTGAACCAGACCCTCCCCCCACCCCAGGCCTCCCACATGGAGACGCTAGGGCCAGTTCCTTTCTTTTCTTAGCAGCTCCCCCCACCCCCACCCCCGCCTCTGGTGGCTCCTGAGTTCTCCCTTGACCCCTTCTTTGAATGGACATTTGCAGTTCCCGAGTCTCTGAGACTCCGTGTCCACGTCCTATGGTCAGGGGGCAGCTTTACGCAGCCCGCGTGCCTCCCCAGAGTCTAGCCCAGGCGTGCTTGGTGCCAGAGGGCCTTTTGGAGCCCAGTGACCAGAAGGAAGTGGCCAGCCCAGGAGGAAGTGGCTGCTGTTTACTGGAAAGGGGAAATTTGGGCAGTGAACTTGCCCCCACATGGGCAGCCTCGGGGCAAGCCCCGGGAGCACACAGCCAGTGATTCATCCTGGGCCGGTTTCCCTTGAGAGGGATGGGACAGGACGCCCAGCCGTGCATGGCCCCTGCGCCTCTCGGACCCCAGGATGCCAGCCCGCCACAGGAGAGGCTCACGGTCCTGTGGGGAGCCCAGAAAGGAAAGGAGGCTTCAGCACCTGAGATGCGGTGTGTCCTTAGACCTGTCTGTGCCCTCTCTGGGCTGCGGCCTCCCAGCTGTACCACGAGGGAATGGGCGACTCGGTGATCTGGGGCCCTGCTCTGCCTGCTAGGAAGTGTATCAGCGGCCCGAGGCACAGCTGGGAGGCGCCAATGGGGCACTCCTGTCCCTGAGGCAGAGAGCACAGAGATGGCTCTATTATTTGGAGGTGGGGGACACAGTGTGTCTGGGTAGGGCCTTGCTAACCCCAGAGCATGTCCAGAGGAAGCTGGCCTGGATGGGGAGGGCCCTGGAGCTCACGGGCCAGGGGGCGGGGCTAGAGAGGGAACAGGAAGAAGGGGGCAGCGACCAGTGAACCGCCCCCTCCCCACCCCACAGGGAGACCACTGTGGGGGAGCGGGCTGTCCACACGTTCCCACTAGGCCCTGTGCCTCCTGCCCTAAGAGGGCCAGCGGGAAGGGGCCAAAGTAAGGGAGGGGCTATGTGACTGTGGGCGTATCACCCACCGCCCTGGACCTCGCTTTCCTCATCTGCAGAATGGACCAGCAGGGGCGCTACCTCCTAGAGCTGTCACACAGCTGAAGTCAACAAACATGGAGTGCTCAGCCCAGTGTCCAGTCCTCAGGGAGGCCCCAGAGTGGTGGCTAATTCAACCCGTCCTGGGCCCTGGCTCTGTGCCTCCGCCTCCTGTGGGGGCTGCTGACTCTCAGAAGGGCCTGGGCCTGGTCTCCTGCTGCCGGAAGGGCCCTGGGCGGGCTGGGGAGCCGCAGAGACAGGAGCCCCGCCAGGGACCCTCTCCGCCTGGATTTGCAGACTCTGGCTTCAGGAGGCCTCATTTCCCTACCAAATGGGCAGGCAAATCTCCACACCTGCAGCTCCCTGTCCTCCAAACAGGCGGAGGCCTGGGAGCCCCTGGGAGCCCATGGAGGGCAGAGGGCTGGCGGGGGCTGAGTGGCAGGCAGGCGAGGCCTGCACAGGAGTTAGGGGGAGTCCCACTGCTCAGGGAGCAGGTGAGGACTGGACCCAGGGTGGGGGTAGGGGGCAGAGGCCCTGGGTCCTTCCTGTTCCCTGTCCTGCTCCTCAGCCTGGCTCTGTGCTCAGGACCCCTGCCCGTCTGCCCTCAGATTCCAGCCCCCTCCTCACACAACCTCTAGAACCGAATCCTCTGCCTGCGAGGGTCACCTTGGTGGTGGGGGCATTGCAGCTGACCACTGGAAGAGGGGGGCTCCTATCAGAGTCCAGGCACCGCCCGGGTTCAGTGAAGGGGCTTCCAAAAGGAGTGTCAGAGGTGCTCACACGAGCCAAGCACTGAGGAGCCAGGAGCTGGGAGGAGACTCCCTGAAGACAGTCGGGATGCGATAATGGGCAGCGAGGTGACCCCGAAAGAGCCCACTCGGAGTCTGTTTGCAGTCTCTTTTGTCTTCTGAAGTTTGAATATATTGGCTAGATATCTACTAACTTTGATCTGATGCATTGTTGGGGCACACATGGCATCTGAGTAGGAGGGAAAGGAGGGGGAGGGCGGGCAGGTGCAGCACATCTCTGTCTCTAGTGCCGGGTCTCAGTTTCCTGTCTTCACAGTGGGGACGAACAGGTGCCGTCTCTACCTCACGTGCCTGGTGCAAACATGAAGTCATGTGTACATGTGTTTGAGTGTCCAGCGCACAGTAGGGATGGCTGTCGGGCTCCACTGTCCCTGCTGTAGGGGAGGGGGCAGTGTTCCATGTGCCAGGCCCCCGGGCAGCCATCTGGCCTCCGAGACTGTTCAGCAAGTGTTCTAGTCATGTGGCCATAGAGCCCTGCTCCTCCCCGTGGGCCCTAAGGGGGCCTCTCACTGGCTGTCCCTTCCTCGGGCCTCACGAGCACACGGCACGCAATCCTGCCGATTTTCAGTTTTGCCAGGAGCTCAAACCCACTCACTGGTGAGGCCAGATGGTCTACAGAGAAATTAACTCGTCCTTGCCGCGAAAACTGAGAGGTCGCCAACGGGGAAGGCTGCCGGTGTGGCGGGGCCTTCCCTTCCCGCTGGGCGGTCGGGGGCCCACGGGCCAGAGCGGCGGCTCCGGGGAGCAGGTGCCGCGCCGCCAGGGACTCGGAGGCCCAGGTGCTCTGTGCAACCCGCGCACCGCTTCACGTCAGATCCGTGCGATTGTGTAACGGCTTCGGTCACGTTCTACGTGATAACTGTGTAAACATATACACGTTCGTCTTTTGCTTTGAGGTTTTGGGGAAACATTATGTTTATGAATTTGCTTTGGAACTGTCTGGTTTTGAGAATCCATTGAACTGACGGGTGGTAGTGTCTTGGCAGTTTTCCCGCGCACTCGGGGCCTTGGGTGGGATCGGACAATCGGACCCCCGAGCTGTGATCGGACGTGATGAACGTTTCGTGAACATCCCGTGGCATAGACATTCACTCACACGCCTGTTCACTGTGGCTTTACCACTTGCTCTCGGGATTTCGGAGCCGGTACTGTCTCTGGTTTTGGAGGCGTTTCCTCGTCCGGGTCACAGACGTTTTCACAGGCCGTCGGCAGGTTCCGAGTGCCCGGCCAGCGTGCTGTGGGTGCAACCGAGCTGCCCGTGTGGGGTGGGAGGGCGGCTGGAGGGGCATCTCTGGGCACCACCCTCCGCCCCAGCAGCTGGCCAGAAACAAACTTGCTCAGCGACATCGAGGGCCGAAAGGACTCCTAGTGACACTGGCGACCCTTCCAGACCCGCGTCAGACCCGCCCCCAGTGTTCCTCGCAGGCAGGCAGCCGCGCCGTGACTGAGCTTGAAAATATCATCCATTCGGGGCGCCTGGCGGCTCAGTCGGTTGAGCATCCGGCTTCGGCTCGGGTCACGATCTCACGGTTCGTGGCTCTGAGCCCCGTGTTGGGCTCTGTGCTGACAGCTCAGAGCCTGGAGCTGCTTCGCATTCTGTGTCTCCCTCTCTGCCCCTCCCTTGCTTGCACTCTCTCTCGGTCTCAAAAATAAATAAACATTAAAAAAAAGAAAATATCATCCATTCATCTACCCATTCATTCAGTGTTACCTCGCATTAACGAATACAACCCTCAAAGGAGGCCGGTTGGCAACACTGATCGGAATTCCAGACTAACCAGCCTCTGAACCGAGGGCCCCCCGGCGGAAGGCGTCCCTGGCTGTTCTCACTGTTGTGCACAGTCAGGTCCGAGCCGGAGCTCGGAGAGCCTTAGGAACCACGTGAATGGCCTCCTGTGGGGGCTGGTTGCAGACCTCGCGATGCGGGGACACCGTGGCTGCCCCAGAAGAAGGGCGGCATCTCCGCCAGTCCCCTCCGCGCAAGCTCCCGGGAACGGAGTTAACGTGTGTCACAAAGCAAACCACTGGTCGTGCACAGAGCGCCGCAGAGACCCTGCCCTTTACGTACGGAAGGGGGCGTGTGAAGACCGGCCCGGACTTGGTCGGGCACAGAGACCCGGGAAGGACGGTCAGGGAGGGCGGGCCTGTGGGCCGGAGGAGGGCCTGGGCCCCGTGGCTTTTAAAGCTTGGGAGGAAATGTTTTCTTATATATTTAAAAAAAGTTTTAAATAAAGTGTTAAGGTTTATTCATTTTTCAGAGATAGAGAGAAATGGAGCGTGAGGGGAGAGGGGCAGAGAGAGAGAGACGGGGACACAGAATCTGAAGCAGCTCCAGGCCCCGAGCTGTCAGCACAGAGCCCGACACGGGGCTTGAACCCACAGACAGGGAGATCACGACCTGAGCCGAAGTCGGACACTTAACTTACTGAGCCCCCAGGCGCCCCAACTTTTTGATATGTTTTTATTTTTTAAAGCCACGTGGGTGTATCATACGTCTGAATAATTTAAAATATGCCAGTGAGCATCTAACTGGACCGAGCACCATTCTCGGCACAGGAGAATGGGGAACGAGGCGGACAATTTGAGAAGACTTGGGCTTGTCTGCCCTGCACAGGTCCCGTGAGGAGCAGGCCCGTGCCAACTGCCAGGAGGTGCCCACTGCCAGGACACCCGAGGGAGTGAAAACGCAGTGCCCAGGAATGGCTGGCGCATGACTAGGACTCACTGTTCCTGCTCCGTGGGCTCGCGGAGGGTTGGGGGGGGTCCTCGGGCAGAACGGCCGGCAGACCTGGGTGCGGCCTCCCAGGAGGGCGAGCTAGAGCCCCCGAGGCTGAGCAGTAGGGTATGAAGCCCGTCAAAGACCACCCACCCCTGCTCCTTCAGGGGCCTCCTAATGGCCCCAAGCCGGGGCGCGCCCCCCCCGCCCCCCCCCCGGGGCCAGGCATCCTCTGAGCACAAACAGGACTCCGGCCTGTTTGCAGGACTGGGGAACCCCCACCCCGGCCCGGCCCCTGGGGCACAGGCAGCCTTTGTCTTCTTATGCAAACGACCGGGTTCTGCTCCGGACAGTGTCCTCCCTGAAAGAGAGACAGGAGAGAACCTCATGGAAAATTATAGAAACACATTTCTTTGCATTTGAATACTTCCAGGAAAGTGGCAAACCCCGGCTTCCCTTGCCTTTTCTGAGCCCCAGGCCCCTTTGGTGTCGCCGAAGCCCTGGGACTTCTCAGAAGCGTTTTCAAATACGCATAATAAAATACGTAGCATTACGGCGGAAACCAACTACCCCGGAGTCGGGTCATCAGAATACGTGTGCTCTCCTAACACCACGTGTTTCCTCATGAGCATCTTGAATCACGAGACCCGGCCGTGGGTCTAACGACTATCATTTTACTCCAGTATCTCAAGATGTCTGCGGTAGCGGAGGTGACACGAAAATGTCTTGTCATTTCTGTCGGTGACAAAGTCACAGGTGACGTGAACACCGACGAGGCTTGTTCTCTGCACCCCTCATGGGGGAGGCTGCTGAATTGCAGCTAGAGATTAGGGAAAATAAAGATATAATCCACACACGCCCCTCCCCCCCAGCCCAATTTAGACCATTTTCATCCTTGGGGTTTCCGTGCTGAGCCCCGGGCTTCCCAGGCAGGAAGCCGGGTGAGGACGCAGGTCGAGCCTTGATCTCCACTTGAGCACGTGGAGCTGTAACCTCGGTTCAGAGTTAGGACAGGGCGTGCTCACGGTCAAAGTGACAGCCGGTCCCATCTCTGCCGGGACTCCCAGCACCATCGCCGGACTTCCCTCGTCGGACATCGGGAGCCTTGTCCCTGCAGCAGGTGAGACGCTGAAGCCCAGGGAAGGCCAGTCCCTCGCTCAGAGTCCCACGGCCGGAACCGAAGCCAAAGACCCAGGCTGCGGAGCTCCGGGAACCGCCGGGGAGGGGGGGAGAGGAGGGGGGACACGCTTCTTTCTCGAAGCGCCCAGACCCCGAGACAGGATGCCGGTGACACCTCGTGCCCCCTGGCCGCAAGTCCCCCAGGCAGCCACTGTCCCCGCATCTGCCCCCACCGCGCAGCGCCGTCTGGATTTGAGTGTCCCTGTGAGACACCTCGACAGCCTGCCCTCGCGCCCCCAGAGTCGAGAGGAGCTGCTGTTTCCAGCTCCAAGTTCTCACACGTCGAAATGGAGCTCCCTGCAGCAACGTAGGAACGAAGGGCCTGAGGTCTCTCGGCAGCAGGACCCCCGCCCGGACCCACCCCCCGGGGCTGGCACTTTGCACCTGCTGCCCGGGTGCTGACCAGCCTGGGCTTCCACTGTGGAGCTCAGGGATTTGCGGATGAACAGGCATCCTGTACTGTGACCTCCTCCCGGCCCTTCCGGGGGACCCTGTCCACACCAGAGACCCCCTCACCCCATCCCTCCGCCTCGAGCAGCGTCCCTCCCGAGCACCCCCTGCGGCCCCCAGCCCTGCCCGGCCCCTGTCTGAGTGGTGGGAGCCCTCTCCTCTCTCCGCCTGGTCCTCGGGACACACGTTACCCTCTGCACCACGTGCTCCGTCTTCAGTTCTCTGTCTCCCACCCCACCCCCAGCTAGAACATATGTGCCATGGGGGCAAAGCGCTGCTTTGGGCAAGACTTTATGCCCACGGCCCAGGGTCCACGCACACGGCAGACACTCAATAAACCTTGAGAGGAAGGAGATTAATCAGCACAGAACTTTGCCAAACTACAAGTGGCCACCATGAGGGAAAGGAACTAGAATTTAAACCCACTGTCCGGCTAACGGTAGCTGGGCTGAGGACCCCGGGCGGGGCAGAGACTGGAGGTTGGGGGAAAGGGGCCGGGAAGTCCGAGCTCTCCTCCCCCATCCACCCCCAGCCCACCCCCAGCCCGCCAGCTGCCAACGTGACCAGGTGTCCGCCCCAGAGTCAGGAAGGAGAACAGCGGAGGTGACAATAGGGCTCCTGTGTGGCGGGAGACGAGGGGCGGGTACTCAGGCAAATGAGGGGGTGCAGATATAGAGGCGCGTGGGGGCGGGCGCTCGGCTTCCACTGGGTGCTGGCCGCGATGGAGGGCGGCCCGAGGCAGCCCGGTGGGGCGCCAGGGCCCGAGGGGGAGGGGGCCGGCCAGGCCCTGGCCAGGCTGCAGCAGCTGGCCTTGACGTGGTTCACAGAGACGCAGGCGCCCCTCATTCTGCACGACGGAGCCCTGCCCCCCTGGTTCCACGGATTCATCACCCGCAAGTAAGGCTCCCCCGTCCACACTCCCAGCAAGACCCACGGCCCCTGGGGCCGCGAGAGAGCCTGGGCAGGCAGGGGCAGATGAGGAGCGCCGGGTTCTCGGGGGGCCACTCCCGGGGGCCGGGCGGGGGCGCGGCGGCCCTGCTCTGACTGTGAGGACAGGCAGGCGCACTCGAGTGCAGACCCGCCCTGGAGAACCGGGTGAGGGGGGGGGG
>NC_043708.1:139585540-139587190 GCF_006229205.1 Suricata suricatta
GGGACGGCCGTGGGGGCGGGGCTCGGGGCGGCCGTGGGGGCGGGGCTCGGGGCGGCCTGCGCTAGGCTTAGCCCCTCTGCTGTCCCCATCTCGAAACGTTTACTTTTTGAGTAAGGGGCTCCACACTTTCTTTTTTAATTTTTTCTTAATGTTAATTAATTTTTGAGAGAAAAACAGAGCATGAGCAGGGGAGGGGCAGAGAGAGAGGGAGACACAGAATCCGAAGCAGCTCCACGCTCTGAGCTGTCAGCACATAGCTCGACACGGGGCTCGAACCCACGAACCGCAAGATTATGCCCTGAGCCGAAGTTGGATGCTCAACCAGCTGAGCCCCCCGGGCGCCCCTGAGGCTCTGCCTTTTCATTCAGTGCCAGGCTGTGCAAAACCTGCAGCAGGCCTTCATAGAGCAGGCACTTAATATTTGGTGAGCAAGTGGTCTACCTGCTGCCAAACCTGGAAATAGCCAGAATTTTCCACCATGTCTCCAAATGCTTGGCACCATTCAGAAACACCCATAGCTGCCTAGGGCTGGACGGGACATGCAGGGGAGATGAGAACCTAGGAGTTGCTGTTGTGACCAGGCTCCAGACGTAACAGCACCTCCTCCCTGCAGAAATTTCTTGTGTAGTGCACAACATGCACAACTGTACACAGTGGTCCTGTCGCAGGCTGCTCCCAAACCTAAAAATCCCTATCTATATGGATTCTTTCTTACCACAGAGCCATTCAGGTGGCGAGTGGGTGGCCAGGGCCGGTGGCTATCGTGCCTGCCAGTGAGCTGCGGTGGAGTGGGGTGCGCCGGGGGAGAGGGTCCCGAGTCTGTCTGACTGAGCCTGGACAGAACTCAGTCCCAGCAGAGGGTCTGAGGGAGTCCTCTAGGGAGGGCTGCAGGTGTGTGCGGCAGGTCTGGTGCCCCGGGTCTGGTGCCCCGGGTGTGGCCGGCAGGGACTCCGAGGCGGGGCTGGGTCAGCCGGCTGGAGGGGCACAGGCCCCAGTCACACATGTCCTCTGCCCAGGGAGACGGAGCAGCTGCTTGGGGACAAAGCTCTCGGTTCCTTCCTCATCCGCCTCAGTGACCGGGCCACGGGCTTCATCTTGTCCTACAGGTAGGAGAGGGGGCGGCCTGGGAGGCCCCCAGACCCCAGCCGCGCGGATGATCCCAGGGCCCCGGATTCCCTGCGTGCGGGCTCTCCTCCCCACCCCGGCCCCGTCACAGGCTCGGGGGCACTGGCCCTGGGAGGCAGCCCAGCCTTCAGAGGCAGTGGGCAGGGAGCAGGAGAGAGCAGCCTCTAGGGGGGAGACCGGGGAGGGCTTCCCGGAAGGGACCTCCGAGCCCAGGGTAGAGGAGGAGGAAGCGCCCTCTGCCAGGGAGAGAAGGGGCAGACGGAGTTCGGGAGGGCCTATCCAGCAGACGGGCCGCGCGTGCAGAGGCGCAGAGGCGCGGGAGGCTGCGGGGCTGGGGCGGCCTGCGCAGGAGGTCCGTCGGGTCAGACGGGCCCCTGGAGGGTCGTCCGGACAGCCTGTGTGGGGAGGCCCGTGCACCCCGTGAAATGATGAGGGCCGGGCTGCGGTAGAGGAGATGGTGACATCAGACCTGGTCCGGAGAGGAGTTTGGGAGGGGGAAGGCGCAGGGAGAGAGAAGTCCGCCCC
>NC_043708.1:139587290-139591675 GCF_006229205.1 Suricata suricatta
GGGGGGGGGGCTGCCATGGGACTCCTAGAGGGGCTGTGCACGGCAGGACCTGTGGCCCCAGGAGAGCCAGGACCGGAGTGGCTGCCCCCCACCCCAGGGCTTCTTCTGGTCCCAGGAGGAGAGTCGCTGGTGGAGGGTCCTGTGAGGCCCTGCGGCTGGGAACTCAGCCTTCCCTGCCCAGACCAGAGCACCTGCATGTGCCTGGGATCCGAGGCCGTCAGGCGGGAGGGGACCCGCCCACTTGGCCTGTGGTGTAGACAGAATGAGCTGGGGCTGAGGGCCCTCTGCCCTTGGGAGCCCCTGACCAGCTCCCCCTGCCCTCCTGCCTCCACTCCCCCGTTCTCTCTTCCTGTCAGAAACCCTGAGAAAGGACGGCCGTGTTCGGCCATGTCTGGGCTGTGTCCTGAGCACACGACCGTGTCTAGCGTGATCTCCGGGCAGACACGCTGCTCACAGCCAGGACTAGGCTGTCCCACAGATGAATGATTTGAGGTCCCGGGTAGGGTTGCTGAATGAGAACACAGGATGCCCAGTTGAGTTGGAATTCAGATAAATGGAGGGATTGCGGTGTCTGGGCCACACTCACTACGGCTTCCTGCCCGAGGAACTGCTGTGCCCAAAGCCGTGTGGCTGAGGAGTGGCTGAGCCGTGACAGGGCCAAGGCCAGTGTGGCCTGAAGCCATGGGGCACCTGTCACGGGCTCTGAGACCCTGGCAGTGGCCTGGACGGAAAGACCTCCGAAGGGCCTGGAGACACCCCCCCACCTTACATTCAAACCGAGCACCCACAAGCATAGGATGGAGCTGGAAAATTCTGGGTCCCTCGGGGCAGTAGCAGTGACCTGAGCTGCTCATGCGTGAGGGTCCCTCTCACCAGCTGGCGGCCACCCCCTCCCACCACGGAGCCCACCTTGTGTGTCCGTCCAGCCTCCTTGCTCCTGGCTCCTGGGATTTGTTCATAGGTGTTCCTGGACTCGGGGAGCGCCGGGGGCTGCGAGACGCCCTCGAAGCTATGGTCTGTGGGTCCTGGAGGCCTGCTGGGCGGGGCACCGGCTCCAGGGCCCAGGGGCCCGGCTGAGCCGCCCCGGCAAACTGCAGCCTGCGCATGGCTACTGCCGTCCTGCTCTGGCACGTCCCCGGGCCCTGGTGGGGCGCCTGCCGTCTGCGGGCGCTCATGCGGGTCTGCAGAGCCGTCCTGGGAGCAGCGCTGGGCCCTGTGGCTCAGCTTCAGAGCCCCCTGGCTCCAGGAGGCGGCGGAGGATCCGAGGGCCTCAGAAGCGGGGGCCAGGAGGTAGCCCCGGGAAGCGGGAGGCACCACAGGGCCCTGGTCTGGGCTCACCCCAGAGAGGGCTGGCGCTGGACCGTCAGGCCTGTTCTGGCCTCCGTCCGAGAGTCCCCTCAGGAGCGGCTCCTGGCCCGGGGAGCAAGCCCGGCTGCCCAGTGGCCCCGGGCCGTGCCTGCCGGACACCTCTGCGCCCAGGCCTGCCCGCGCCTGGTTCACCTTCTTCAGTTCCGAGTAGATGATGTCGTTGGGGCTTCCAAAAGACTCGTCCAGAAGGAAGGCACTCCTCTCCGGGAGGAGAGGCGCCTCGACAGGGGCCTGGGGAGACGGAAACGACCTCTCGCGGGTGGCCCCTCTGAGATGCCCTCGGGTAGCAGAAGGTGGCCCGCAAGCTGAGATCCCCGCGCTGGCTCCGCTTCCCTGGCCCGTGGGGGCGCTCGCCGACCAGCTCCCCGCCGGCCCCACGCCCCTGCGTCTGCTCTCTGCCTTGGCCTCCGAGGCCTGCTGTCAGCACCCACACTCGTCCTGCCCTGTCCTCCTCCACAGTGGTCCGCGGGTCCCTCAGAGCCCCCTGAGCCCACCCACTCGCTGCTCCCCCCTTCAGGACAGACACCCCGAGTCCGCCGTTTGTGTATTCGTGCCACACACGTTTACTGAGCAAACTGTGTGCTGCGCAGCGTCCCGGGTGCCGAGGACTTGGTGGCAAGCAGGTTGCCATTCTCAGCTGCGAGATAGGCAGCAGCCCACTCCGTTACATCATCGAATAGGACTGGTGCGCGATCACAGGCCCCGGGGTCAGGATCGGCGGGTGAGGAAGAGCGGGGCAGCTCCGCGCTCTTTCCGGAGCGTGGGGAGGTGACATGCAAGCAGAGAACACAGCGAGCCGGGCAGCATCTGTGGGAAGAGCTCGGCAGCCAGGGCACAGCAAGTGCAAAGGCCCTGAGGTGGGACCGAGGTTCGTGCGATCAGGGAAGAGCCACAGGCCAGTGAGGCTGGAGAGCGGGAGGTGGCGGGGGCCCCGCCGAGGCCCCCGCGGAGCCGGGGGACGGCCTCCGGCCTGGTGCGTGCTGTGGTCTGCTGTGCAGGAAGAAAACCTCTCTGAGCCCCTCTCAGGAGGTGAGGTGGGCAGGAAGTACTGACTCACAGGCACCTCACCGACAGTTTAGAGCAAGTTTCAGGCATTTGTTTTTATATATAAGTTTTTTAAAATACTTAGTTTGGGGGCTCCTGGAGGGCTCAGTCAAACATCCGACTTTGGCTCAGGTCATGATCTTGTGGTCCATGGGTTGGAGCCCCGCATCGGGCTCTGTGCTGACAGCTCAGAGCCTGGATCCCACTTCTGATTCTGTGTCTCCCTCCATCTCTGCCCCTCCCCTGCTCACACTCTGTCTCTCTCTCAAAAATAAACATAAAAAAAATTATTTTTGAGGTGGGGGAAGGGCAGAGAGAGAGGATCCTAAACAGGGTCCACACAGACAGCACAGAGCCAGACACAGGCCTCGAACCTACGAACCATGAGATCCTGACCTGAGCCGAAGTCAGATGCTACACAGACTGAACCCCCCAAGGTCCTCCCTTCAGGCATTTCTTACTCATCTCATTCAAGCCTCAGAGGAAGCTGGGGAAGATAAACCCAGGTAAACTGAGGCACACAGCTAGAAAGGCCCAGCCACGGCTTGAACACACCCGGCTGGCAGAGGCAGGTCCCGGCGTGGGTGACCCCGCATCTCTCAGGGCCCAAATCTCACCCCCTGCAGCCTGAGGGCTGGACCTCGGGCCGCAGGCACAGCCCGACCCGCCAGGTCAGAACACTCCTCACCGCCAAGCACTGGTCCTCAGAGAAGCTGCCAGAACTGGCATCCAGGCTCTTTGTGTGGAGGAAGGACACCTGTGGCTTCGGGCCGGGGCGGGGGCCGGCGGCCTCGTCTGGGCCCCCCAGGGCGGGGGCGGCTTCCAGGCCTGGGGTGCTGCCGTGGAGGCCCGGGGTGATGGCGTCATACACGTTGCTGTCCTCTGGCTGGGGCGGTGGGGGTACAGCGGGTGTGTGGTCATGCACCCCTTTCCAAAGAGGGACCCTGACCCGGCACTGAGTGGACACCCCAGGCTGGGCAACTGCCCCCCACCCCCACTCTGGAGGAGAGACGTGCGTACCCGGGGGCAGACGGCAGACAGGGTCTCCCCAAAAGGCTCAAACTGCACCTTCTGGTAATGGCGCACAAGCTCGGCCAGCGTGCCGTGGCTGTGCGTGTCCCCTGAGACGAGGTAGCGCCGGTCTTGGAGCTGGTTGATGACAAAGTGCCGACAGCGGTCACTGCCCCTGCAACACAAGGACATGTGGCCTGGGGGCTGCGGGCCTGGAGGGCACGGGGGTGGGGGGGCGCGGGGGTTGTGGCCCGGAGTGCGCCAGGCAGGGGTGCAGGGCAAGGGGGGCGCTGCGGGCCTGGAGGGTGCCTGAGCCTGCTCCGGGGTGCAGAATGACAGGGTCACCACAAAGGTCCGTAATCACAATAACCAGTGAGGCAGCATTTTAGAAAATCCCAGTCAATACCAAAGTTCCATGATGGACAAAGTATCACGGTCTTAAACCAAGACAAGGTCTAAAACTGCGCACACTCAGCCTCACTTGTCACCCCCCACCCCACCCTGCTGGAAAGATGGGGCTCTCCAGCCCTACCCCCAACCTGCCCCCTTCATCGTCCTCCTTTACGGGAGAATACGTCTACAATGACATGTATGTGTCCCAACTGTGCACAGGGACAGACTTCCACATGCGAACACTCCTGTGGGACCAGCACCCAGAGCAAAACGGGAAACATGCCCAGCTCCCCAAAGACCCCCTCCCGCCCTGTTCCGGCCTGCGCCGCGACCCCGCCCTCAGCAATCCGGTTCCTGGCCACGGAACTTCACATAAATGGACTCAGTTTTCCTTCTTTGTGTCTGGCTTCTTCACTCAACGTTGTACCCTTGAGACTGACTGGCGTCCGGCCGCTGTCCTGGCCGTTCCCGTGCGTGTGCTTCGGCGCGCTCCAGGTCGGGATCCGGAGTGTGGCGGTGCGAAGCTGATCCCAGGCCTGGGACTGGAGCCCTGGCCTCCCTTCCTGACG
>NC_043708.1:139591775-139603549 GCF_006229205.1 Suricata suricatta
AGGCCCCCCAGAGTCCCCACTGCACACGATGAAGAAATGGGACCCTGCAGTGAAATCTCTGGTCGGTGCTGGACCCCAGAGCTCAGCGTCTCACCACGTGCCCACAGCACTGCCTCGGGGACAGGCCAGGTGGGACTCATCTCTGCCTCACAGGGGTGCCCAGTAAGCTCTGTGCATACATCTGGCTGATGGCTGGACTCCTGGGCCCACTCCACGTGCACAAGCTGAGGCACAGGAGGGGTGACGCTTGGGGAAGTCGGGCCCTGATTCTCCCCAGCACCAAACCCCCTCCATCCTGCAGCCGGGGCAGCAAGGGGCCTGCCCCCCTTACCTGGCCTCGCCTACCCGGCTGCACCCCACCCCCTTGCTGGCAAACAACAGCCCTCCCCAGGAGCCGGGGCCCCAGGACTGGAGGGTAGACCAGCAAACACAAGGGGTGCATGCGTGGCCCCAGACCAGGCCTCTGGGATGGACAAGCCGGCTACAAAGTGAAAAAGCCTGAGAGGCCCGGAAGCCACCGGCTGATCAAAGGTGCTGGGACAGGACGTCTGCCGGTGGCCCCTCTGGTCCAGGACGGGTCCCAGCCCCTCCCTGGGGCTCGGTGTCCCCACTGAGGACTACCTGCCCGGGCAGGCCCAGCTTTGTGATAGTCCCTCCTCTGGGGGCCCAGCGCCCTCTGGTGGCTGTGAGGCCGCGGCCATGGCCGAGCTGGGACGAGACAGGCTGCCTACCTCCACCTCCAGGGTGTGGGGGCCCTGGGAGCCTCCCTGCCTGATGGAGGCCCCCTCCCCAGCCCCTGGTCTCTGGTTCACGCCTCCAGGATGCCCAGTGACCTCTCCAGAGCCCAGAACTGTCCTGCCCCACCTGGAACCCTGCAGTGGACCCGAAGTCCTGGGCACCACCTCCAAACCCCTTGTCTGGCTCCTCAGTGTCTGGTGACCTCCCTGGGCTCACACCACCCGTGTCTCACCCCCCCAAGCCGGGCACCTCCCTGTCACTCCCTCGAATGGGAACGCCCCCTCGTCCTGTCCAGGGAATCACTCCCGCCCCAGGAACCAGGACCTCCCAGCCTCCCCTCCCCGTAGTGTCGCTACTATCCGTCCCCACAGGGCAGGCATGCTCCGGGCTCCCCCCAGTGCCCCCCACCAGCAGCGCAGCCCCTGCTGTCCCTACCGTAGATCTTGAAGGCGTAGTTGGCCTTGAGCTCTCGGGGAGCGGACTCGCAGAGCACAGAGAACATGTCCACAAAGTCGTTGAAGGTGAGGTTGCCTTCGCCATCTTCTGAAAAAGACTCTACGATCCTTTCCTTGAAGGGGTTCTCCTGGAGGGAGCAGCCACAGCGGTCGTGTGGGTGCACAGCGACCCTGGCCCCTCAGCCCCCCGCCCACCCCACCTGCAAAGTGGGGATGACGGCACCTGCCTGACCGGTCTGGGAGGGCACACGAAGCACGGAGGTGCGGGCGCCAGGCCGGGCACCATGCTTCGTGTCCCATCGCTTGGACACGCACGGAGCAGGGTCGGTGTGTGCTCCCTGCTGCCCCAAGGACCGCAGGGGGTGCCTGCTGCCCTGGGGAGGAGAAGTGGAGGCCCAGGGCACAGGCAGCCCTCGGCTACGCCAGGTCAGGACCTGCCAGGCAGAAGTGGGGCCCCAAAGGCTCAGAGAAATGAGCCGGGACAAGTAGTCCGAGAACAGGCCTCCATCAGCCCCAGGGGCCCCCTCCTCCGGAGAGCCACACCGACTCCTCCCTCTGATCCTGGCTCTCTGGGGGTCCAGGGACCCTCTGAGCCACGGCCACGCCGGGACCTCTGTCCCTCGGGACAGGGACACAGACCAGCGTGGATGCCATGTGGTGCCCTGACTGCAGAGTGAAACACCCAAGGCCTGTCGAGGGGCTGCTGGCAGAGTCGCGCGGCCGTGTGGGGCTGTGCCCCCAACGCCAACCGCCCCGGCCGCGGGAGCACACTCGACAAACTCCGGGCAAGGGGCTCGTGAAATGAAACCTTTGTGTCAAATACCTACACGGTCTGGGCTCCGGCAGCATCAGCCTCACCTGGGAGCATGCCAGAGAACAGAATCTTGGTGCCCACCACCCAGACCTGCTGGCTCTGACCCGCTGACCTTGACCTACTAGCCCAGACCTACTGGCCCTGACAAGATCTGCAGGGGAGTCCTGTGCACATTAAAGACTGAGAAGTGATGGTGTGGACAGCCGTGCTGTGGGAGGCTAATGTCAGGCAGGGAGACAGGAATTATCTAGAAGAGCAGACACCAGGTCGGCCACGCACAGCCGGCCAGCTGTGTCACAAAGGGGTGAGCAGGTGAGCACAGGCTACAGGGCAGTGCTGACCGCCTGTGCGCAGCCCCCACATGTGGAGTTCACTTATTCAGAGAGTGCAGGGAGACACAGGCCCAGAGAGGTCCGGTGCCCCTCTCAGGGCCAGGCAGCCACCAAGGGCTGAGCCGACCTCCCCCCAGGCCAGGGGCCTCCGCTGCTGGCCCCCCAGCCCGCCTGCCCGGCAGCGGTGGCCTCTGTCGTACCCGGAGCTCCGGCATCTGGATGATGAGGCTCATGGGCACGTGGACGATGGGGCTCTTCCGGTAGTCCATGGGGACGAGGTTGGGGGCCAGCTCGTAGAACCGCGCGTGCAGCCTGCGAGGGAGGCAGAGGAGGGGAGCTGCGGGGCATCCCTGCGCCCCCGCAGCCAAGGCTGCCCCACCTGCACCAGCCTCCCACCCCGCAGACCCCCCCTGCCTTGCACTGCACGCAGGATGTGGGGCCCGGCGGGGGGCAGCAGGCCCCTGTGCTGATGAGGTTGTGTCCCCCGCCCCCAGACCTCCGTGTCCCCCTCTCCAGGCCCCGTAAGGGCTTCGCCCCATCAATTCTCCCATGGCTCTGCACACAGGCACACTGTGCCCCCAGCTCTCAGTGCAGCAAGTCGAGGCCGAAGAGGTTACAAGCCTTCTGTCCCAGGCCACACAACCGAGTATGAGGGACGAGGCTGGAACGATGGCCTGGAAACCCAGGGCAGGAATTCTTTACCACTCCTCCTAACCCTTGTGGACGTGCGGGAGCCAGGCCCCCAGCCACGCCCCCTCCCGCCCTGCCCGCGCACAGACGCCCTGTGATTGGGCACCCAGGCCGGGGCCAGGCCCCCAGCCACGCCCCTCTCCTCGTCCTGCGCACTCGCCGCTCAGGAGGCCTAGATCTCAAGTTGGTCTGCAGCCACGGGGAGGCTCCAGGGTGTGAGGCCTCCTGCCCCTGGCTCACGGGGAGGCCCACCCCCGTTATGCAGTCCCCTGCGGCCCCTAACATCCCGGAGGATAGCCCCCTACTCCCACCCTACACAAATGCAGCTTAGGTCAGATGAAATCGTGTCCACGATGTGCTGTCAGATGAGGATGCGGGTGCAGGGGGCACTGACCAGGGGCTGAGGCGGGCGACCCACCCAGGGGGAGGCCCAGGACCCTTGGGAATTGGACCACAGCGGCCCCAGAGCCCCTGGCTCCGCCTGCCCTGCTGCCCCAAAGCCAGTGCTCTCAGTGGCTGACTCACTGATACACCCCAAGGCCCCTCGCGGCAGGCCCGCAGCACGGCCGCCAGCCCCTCCGACTGGGCACCTGAGTGCTTGCCTGGCGCACACAGGCAACACCAGCCCCTTTTAGTGGGTGCCCCTTGTGCCAGGCTCTGGGTCCATCCCCCTTGTGGATTACCCAGTTTAATCCCTAAACCACCCTGAGAGGCGGATGCTGTTCTCTCCATCAGGCCACCCTGGCCCGCTTGCCAACCCCTGCCTTGGCACTCGAGGGCTGACCGCAGAGCAAAATGCCACGAGGCCACGCCCCCAGCCACAAGTTCCCGAAAAGGGCCCAGAATCACGTGGAAATGCCACCACTGAGAAACAGAGCTGGAGGGAAATCCCAAAGCCGGACCCTCAGGTGGGAGGGTCAGCAGACTCCGGAGTGGCAGGCCGGGGCCGGGACTCTCCGCCAGGGGCTTTCAAGGGCTGTCTTTGCTCCTGCTCTCAGCGTCGAGGAAAACCCTGGCCTTGTTTACCGCTCCCCAACTCAGAACCAGCGCTCACTCGTCGCAATTTACGCAGCTGGGCTCCTGTACTTGACAGCCACGTTAAACTTCCGTTACATTTCACCCTGCCCTTGACCTTTAACGTGCTGGGCGCGATGCTGGGTGCCGCGGGTGTTGCCCTCAACCTCCAAAGGCATGTGGGGTGGCTACAGCACGAGCCGGAGGGCGGCCTCGGGTTGGACCCCGTGTGCTTCCCTATCAGCGAATGGCGGCTATTCCGCTGTCCTCACACGTGGGGTCAGCGAGGGTGGCGTCAGCAAGGCCACCTGGCCCTCAGCTGCCCACCTGGAGGCTGGAGAGAGGACTGAGTGCTGGCAGGTCAGGGTGTCCCCCGGAGCCGGAAAGCCAAGGCCTGCCCTGACTCCAGGACTGAGGTGATGCTGCTGTTTTATTTATTATTTTTTTAAAGGAAAATCAAAGAGAATTTGGAAGGCTGAATCACTGTGGGAGAGACTCCGAACGGTCAGCCCGTCCCAGTACAGGGCATGCTGGTCCCATCCTAAGACCCCGGGCAGAGGTCACACCCGTGCGGCTTGAACTGCCCCACAGCACAGGCCAGACAAGGAGGCGCCTCCCCCTCATTTCAGAAGCTACAAGCTTCTGACCCCTGCCCGCTGACCCCAATGGGTGGCATCCAAAGGGGACCAGCGACACGCATACAGGTGCAAAAGTCTTACGAAATATTGGTAAATCAAGTCCCTCAGTACTGGGAGAGTAATATTCAGACCTCACAGGGTTTACGCCAAGAATACACGGATGGACCAATCTAGGAAAATGTACAGATCGTATTATTTGGCAAGAAAACAGTTTTATCAACTTGATAGCTGCGTTTATGACCCGATGGTTGTATGGACACACAAAACCCCAAAATACGCACCAAACGTTTACACTGATGGCCCCGCGAGATCAGGGCAAGACAGGAGCCAGAAGCTTTCACTTGCTACTTCACCTGCTTCCCAACTGCTTGAAGTTTTTAAGTATTTATTAATAAAAATGTAAATAAGTATTTTTTAAGTAGTAATTTTATCAACACTAAAGCTTAAAATCTTCAGTAAAAGAAAAACGAAGAGATGCTCTACCCTAAATCAACACCCAACACCACACTTAAGTCGGGGGGACCCCAGAGGCATCCCCAGAAAAGCTGGATGCTGGCCGTCACTGCCACTGCCCGGCATTGCCCCGGGAGCGCTGGCCACTGTGGTCAGTGCGGGAAGGGACAGTGAATTTAAATAATGGAAAGGAGGAGGCTGCGAGGCGAGGACTCGGTGAGCACAGGCTCATGGGCGGAAGGCAGTCCAGCACCACCTCCGGCCTGTGGGGGGAAGAGCGCTGAGTAGGGCTCGGGGTCCATGCAGGTGGGAGCGCTGGGTGCTGGGTGCAACTGGATCCACCTGGGGGGTGGGGAGGAGGCCCTCGATGGTTAGCTGTGACCCAGGGCTGCTGCAAAGGACAACCCGCACTCACATTTCCTGCCGCCACACTGCCAGGGCTCAGGACGGATCCCCAGGTGGGCGGGGCCTGGGTTTGTGGGCGGGGCCTGGCTCGGCGGGAGGCCTGCTGGACTTGGCTGCGCTGGGCTCCGGGCCTCAGTTGCCCTGCCTGGACCTGAGGTGTCAACAGCGGAGAGGGCTCACCTGGCTGGGGCGGTCAGTCCCTGGGAGGTTGCTGGGGCCCAGAGAGAAGGATGGAGAAAAGAGAAGGGGCCAAAACGGAACAAGCTACCATGGCTCCTCCAGGGGCCACGATCCCACTGGCTGCCTGCTCTCACCACCCCTGCTAAGGGTGCACGGGTGGGCACAAAACCGCAAGCAGCCCGTGTTGTGCTGAACACAGGGGCCTGGGGGCCAAGGGGACAGTGCAGAGATGGGGAATGACCCACAGCAGGGGCTCTCTCCCTGACTCCTGCTGACACGACCACCTTGCAGAAAAAGCACTGGGTCAGGTGCCATGGGTCCCCAGTGAGCGTTAACACGGTGGCAGAGCCTGAATGAACCGGGGACAGTTCAGGCAGGCAGGGACACCCCGCTGCCAGAGAGGATCCTACCCGGCTCTGGACCCCAGGCCTGGCCTTGGCTCTGGGTTGAGTGACAGAGGCTGGGGTGCTGAAGGGCTCACAGTTGGGCAGGCCAGGCCTGGGGGGCGCCCCCCATGTGCCTGAGGCTCCTCGCTTGCCAGGGGACAAGGGACACCGCCAAGCACCATGGGCCACCTCGCTGTTGTCAGCGAGACCACTGCAGGCAGGGATGGGGTGAAGCAGGCCCCTGTCCTTGGCCCTGCTGCTCCTAGCCTGGAACGTTCTCTCACGGCCAAGCCGCCTCCTCCTTCACCCAGGCGGTTTTCAAGCGCTCATTAGTGGCTACCAGGTGCTGTGCCCAGTGACGGGCATGGGGAGCCTAAGGCCTGGCTGACCATGACTTCGGGGGGTCTGAGCACATGAGCCAGGAGCCCCTGGAGCCCTGGACACAGGAGACACGATCAGCACACACACGAGCTGGGTGGCTGGGTGGGGGGCTCACGGCAGAGATGCCCACAGAGGCGGCTCCGGAAGGGTGTGCGGGAACGCGGGGACACCAGAGGTGGAGAAGGGGCCAGGCAGTGGGGACGAGCAGGAGTGGCCACGGGCCTCAGAAGACGAGCCGGAGTGTGGATTCTCCGGGAGCAGGGGGGAGGCACGCAGAGGACCACGGGGAGGCTTCAGTGAGCGTCCGTGTGCAGAACGCCACTGGCCACGGCTGCTGTTACAGCTGAGGGCCATCGGTCTAGTCAGGAACCCCACCCACGTGTCACTGAAGCCACAGGCCAAATCCTTGCAAACGCCACGCCCTGCTGCTGCCGCCTGTCAGCCACGCTGTGAGGCAAGCGTCACATCCCCACCTTACAGAAGAAAGGAGGCTCCCAGCTGGCCCAGGGCCACGGAGCTAGGAAGCAGGAGTGGGGCCCGGGTCCGCTGATGCCACAGCGGGTGCTCTGCCCATCACCCCCTCTCCAAGGTGGAGAAGAGGGTGCCCCTGTCTACCAGGGGTCAGCCGAAGAGCAGCTGGGCAGAGAAAGCCGGAGGGACACTGCCCGTGTGAGCAGAGTGGTCAGGACCGTGACAAGGCACAGCTCGCCCGGGAAGTGGCTCCAGGCTCCAGCCCCAGCCCCCACCGACCTCCAGAGAAAGCGGTCCCGTGACCTTGCCAGCTTTCAGAGCCGCCTGGGAGCTCAGGCACAGGGCCCGTGAGGCCGAGCGGCCGGGTCTGCCATTCTGTGGGTCGTGCTTACTGCCTGGTCCTGGGGCTCTAAGGCTGCCAACCCCCCTTCATCTCCTCCCCCAAAGCCCACCTTCTGCACCCCAAAGAAAGGGAAGAGCCCCTGGCGGGCGGCTCAGGGGTGCTGGGGGCCTGCAGGCCAGGCCCTTGATTTCGGGGCCTCCCAGGGGCAGAGGAACATCAGACCTGGAGCCAGAGGGCATTTAAGGGACCCCGAGTCTGACAGATCTCAGGACACAGTCAAAGAGCAAGGGGCCTGGTGACAGAGGCCCAGTCTTCAGGCCCCACTGCAAAGCAGGGACAAAAGGTTCTCCTGTTACCAGGTTGCAGGGAGGATAAATGAAAACATGCCTGACACAGCCCCCTTCTCCCGCAGAGCTGGGCACGCAGGACACAGACACTCAACTCCTGGCGCCGGGCGGGGCAGGAAGCTCTCCAGTTCGCAGGCTGGGCTTGGCCCCGGCGGGCAGATGCCCACCTCAGTCCCAGCCCGTGCAGCCGGCTTGGCGAGGGCCCCGGCTGCGGCCTGACTCCGACAGGCGATCCGAAAGCCACACTTACTTGAGGATGTCCTTCTTATTGAAGAAGGTGCAGTCCTGTGAAGGGAAAACACAGAGTCCGCTGCAGGCCCACAAACCGCTGGGACCTCTCAGGAAGCGCCTCGGCCTGGGGCAGAGAGCCGCTGGGTGGCCTGCCCACAGGTTGCTTCCTGAAGCTTGTGACCTGGCCCAGGGAACCGAGGCCTGGGGTGGGGGGCAGACAGGCTGGAGGTGGAGCAGCTGACCTGTGGCCCGCCCTGGGGGATGGCAGGGAAAGGGCCGGGGGACCAGCCAGGAGGAAAGGCCAGCAGGGTCACGGCGGCCCGAGAACCGTGCCCCAGGTCGCACACAGCGTGTCTCAGTGGCTGCGGGCAGGAGCCCCAGGCACAGAGACCAGGTGTCCCGGGCACAAAGGCTGGGGAAGCACCAGCATTGACGTGGCATCTGAAGCCACAGGAATAGGGGAGGCCCCATGGGGAGCTGGTGGACACCAGGTGAGGGGGAGGAGAGGCAGGGAGGGCCCGCTGGCACGGGGACTGAGGCAAGGGTGGCGGCCGCTAGGGCCCTCAGGGTGGGGGCAGTGTTCGGGTGCTGTCGCCCAGTTATAAACTGGTCTCCGGTGTCCTGTCTTGTCCGCATGACCTGCCTCTGTCCACAGGCTGGCCTGCCAGGTGGAGGTGCCTGCCAGGCCACGTGGAAGCTTGGAGGCAGTAAGACCCCCGCAGTGAAGGGCTTTAGTGCTTATCCTGGCTCTGGCCTGTCTGCCTTGGCCCACTGTTGCCCTGGGGCCTCCCGGGGCCGTGTGCCGACCGAAGCCGGCTCTGATGAGGGGCTCACGGCCGCAGCCCAGGCTTGCAGCCACCCAGACTGCCCTGGATGAGACCTGGAGCCACCGGGCTCCGGAGCAGCTGGACTGCACACTTAGGAAGGCCAGAGAGAGGAGGCGCCTGGGGGAGAGCTGGAAAAGGGGAGCTGGTGGGCACTTCCGGGCCCCGTGTAGCCCAGTCTGCCACCCAGGAGTTAGACTAAAGGCCGTCACGCTGCCCTGCCCTTTCCTGGACCCTAGGGACTTCTGCTGGGGGGCTAGGCTTTGCTCTGGGCAGGAGTTCCTCTGGTCCCCACCCTCACCAAGCGCGGGCGGAGAACTCCCTGTCTCAGACTCGGACAGGCGAGGACCATGCCCATTGGTTTCCGAAGGCCCCAAAGGCAGCCCCGCTGAGTCTTCAGGTACAGACGGTCCGCGGCCCCTCCCAACCTGCCTGGTGGGGGTGTCAGCCCCGGCCTCCCGTCTTCCCCTCTCCTCTCCTGTCCCCTGTGCCCTGACCCATAGGCCCTACAACTGAAAGATGCAAAAGCTTCTCACAGGACCCTGGTCCCGTATCACAACCACTCTGTCTACATCAAGGGTCCTCAAGGTGTGGTTCTGGGACCGCGGCACCAGCAGTGCCTGGGGACTTAGCGGGCTCCACTCCAGACCTACTGCACCAGAGATTCTGGGGGTGGGGCCCAGGAATCTGAATCTTTACAAGACCCTCCACCCCCAGGGATGCTGATGTTGCTAAAGTGAGGGCCTCAGCTCTGGAGCGGAATCAGCTGGGAGCCGTTGGAGCCCCTGTGGCTCCACCAGCACCGCCCCCACCACCACCTCCACGGGCCAGACCGATTCAAGCAGAATCCCTGGGGTGGAGCCTGGCATCAGAGCGCAGACACTCCCTGACTGCGAGGTGCCCGGGTTGAGAGCCACACCCCACCCCGCCCATCATGACCACAGGCCCGCCACAGGCATTACCACAGGCTCCCCTTGACCCGTGTCGTTCAATCCTCATCCCTAGCCTATGGGGAAGGGAGGGGGGCAGGCATTATCTCCCCACTCAGTAGACAGGAAAACTGAGGTTTGGTGAGGTTGATGGCTTGCTCTGAGTTGCACAGGCGGCCCGGAGGGCTGACTGCAACCTGGGGTTTGAGCTCCTTGATGGCGGCCCACTGACTGTGGGTTCAGCCAGGACCACTGCCCACTGCCCACTCCATGTCCTGCCCAGCTTGTGTTCCACACCCAGCGCCACGGGTGCCCAACTCGGGGCTCGGGGACGAGGGGCAGGCTTCCCACGCACACCCTCCACAGCGTCCCGGGGGCTCCCGGCTGCAGGACGGCTCACAGAAGGCGCCGCCCGGCCTGCTCGAGGGAGCT
Organism: Suricata suricatta; assembly: GCF_006229205.1. Classification (NCBI taxonomy): domain Eukaryota; kingdom Metazoa; phylum Chordata; class Mammalia; order Carnivora; family Herpestidae; genus Suricata; species Suricata suricatta. Next base: position 139,601,839 of record NC_043708.1, read on the forward strand.
TCGTCCTCCTGGCAGCGCGGACTTTTGGCTCTTTCTCCCGCTGACCTTGCCTGGCACTCATCCCAGGGAGGCAGCTCGCGGGGGGCGGGCAGGGTCAGTGCCGTAAAGGCTTCTCGGGGCTCTGACAGCGTTGGCAGAGAAGAGGGTGTCATGGTCAGATTTCAGCTGTCCTGTCTTGCCTGGGAGCCTTGGGGAGATAGAGGAGGGGATCCCCAGGTGAGTCCCAGGACTTGCTCTTCCCTGAAATTGCAGGCGGCCTGCGAGACTCGAACGGCCAGAGGAGCGGTGGTGGGCTCCGGGGGAGGCCGGGAGGCCTGCTTCGAAGTTTGAGGGTCTGGGAGATCGACAGAAGGGCAGAGAAGTCGGGAAAGAAACCTGAACTCCTGGCACCTGAGAAGTGGGGGCCTGGCTGGCGAGCAGAGGGAGACTGGGGCTCTCAGGTTCCAGCAGCAATCAGGTCTCCCACCCTGCCCGGCGCTGGAGGAGGGTCACAGCCCGACACTGGGACTGGCTGCCAGTGTAACCCGACGCTAGGCTGGTGTGAGTGGAAACCCAGGCTCCCCGCCCCCACGGGCTCCACTTCCCTTCTGAGCCCGGTCCACCTGCTGGCCTGCGCCCACCCCCAGCCTTCACCCACGCTGCCCCCTCCGCCTGGAATGCCTCTCTCTGGCCTGCGGGGCCTACCTTTCAAGGGCCTGCCCGACCACTGCATTATCTCGGAATCTTGCAAAGCTGAAGTTCCCCTTCCCTCCCGGTCCTCCACTGCCCACTGGCGCCCTCCCCTGGAGCGCACCGCACTCTTACAAGGTCAACCTCTCTGGGAGGAAGAGCACACCCAGGCCTGCCTCCACACCGAAGCAGTGAGCCTTGGATTAAAGAATTCAAATTCCAGTTTGAGCCTGTACTGTGCCGGGCACGGAACAGCACCTCGGCCTTTGTCTACTCTTCTGTGAAATGGGTTGATAATCCTCCCCCCGTGAGGATCCTGGAGGGCATCCACTCCAGTGTCTGGCACACAGCAGGTGCTCCAGGAATGTGGCCCTCTGGTCCTTCTCAGGGCCTCACACGGAGCTGACTGCTGATGGCCTGAGTTTCTGAGAGGAAGGGACCACATAGGACTCACACTTCAGGCCTGTTACCAAAAGAATATTCGTGAAGGTAACAGGCGGCTACGGGGAGACCCGGCTGGTGTTCCTCTCTCCCACAGCACACTCCCCAAAGGCCCCCTCTGCCCGGGGGTGTCAGGCCGAGGCATCCCAGTTCTGCCAGCCTTGAAGGATGAGAGAACCTCTGAAGGGGCGTCCCAGAGCAGGGGCAAGGGGAGGGAGGAAGGAGCCGGGTGCCAGCACACCGGGCAGGGAAGGAGCCTGGGAGCCAGGCCGCCAGCAAGTCAGGGGGCTGGGCTGCATCCTGCAACCACAGAAGCTTCCCCAGGGCAGGAGGGCTTTGGGGCCTTGGCTCGGGACAGTTTCCTGGCTCTGGAGGCAGCAGGTGCTAGAAGGGTTTTAGCAGGTGGCTGCCGGGGGCTAAGGGACCTTGGAGAGGACCGTGGGGATGGGCACCTGGCCTGCCTTCTTGCTCCAATTATTTCCATGTTGGGGCCAGAAGTAGAGACCTCAATGAATAAACAAGACGCCCCCAACTTAAATTTGAACTTGGGGGCTGATACACCTCACTCCCCACCCAGAGAGGACCCCAGGTCATTTCTGCT
>NC_043708.1:139603649-139608864 GCF_006229205.1 Suricata suricatta
CTGGGCGGGGCTAGGACCCCCCAGCAGGGCAGGGCCAGGGCTGGGGCTGGGCGGTGCCGGGACCTCCAGCTGGGCGGGGCCAGGGCTGAGGATGGGCGCTGCCAGGACCTCCAGCTGGGTGGGGCTAGGACCCCCCCCAACAGGGCGGGGCCAGGACTGGGGCTGGGCGGCACCGGGACCTCCAGCTGGGCGGGGGCAGGTCCTCCGGATGGATGGGGCCGGGACTTCTGGCTGACCCTCCCGCTGCAAAGGGTGGGTGAGCTGGTCTTTCTTTGCCGGTGAGCCGACCTCTGACCCCGGTGCGGGAGAGTATCTCGGGTCCCCTGGATCCCTTAGAGAGGTGGACAGGATTCACTAGCCTTTCTTTGCATCTTTGGCTGCACAGGTGAGACTAAAAGGATTTACAGGACTTACCATGTCCAGAGAACTAAGACAAAGGCCAGGAAATTTTCTGGGAGTTAAAAAAATTTTTTTAGAGAGTGAGAGCTTGAGCGAGGAGAGAGGGGCAGAGGCAGAGAGAGAATCCCAAGCTTACTCCAAGCTCAGTGCAGATGATTACAGGGCCTCATCCCACAATCCTGGGATCATGGCCTGAGCCGAAATCAAGAGTCAGTTGCTCCACCAACTGAGCCACCCAGGCGGCTCCCCTGGGACTTTGAAGTAAATGCCAAAGACCACAGCAAATAGAGTCACTGCTAGGTCCTTTCAGGGATCCCACCCATACATATGTTGTTGCTAACCCCAGGACAATTGATTCTACTGGTATTATCTGCATTTTATAGGTGGGGAAACACGCTGTGAACAGTTCAGTAACACTCTAGGCCCCACAGCTGGGTAGTAGCAGGGTCTGGGCTGGACTCCGGGCTGAGTCAGCCCGCTGTTCCACACCTGACTTCCATGAACTCAGGATGTGATGCTTTAAAAATAGATGGTTCCTGGAGCTCCTGGGGGGCTCAGTCAGTGAAGTGGCCGACTTCAGCTCAGGGCATGATCTCACAGTTCATGGGTTCGAGCCCTGCATCAGGCTCTGTGCTGACTGCTCAGAGCCCGGAGCCTGCTTCTGATTCTGTGTCTCCCTCTCTCTGACCCTCCTCTGCTCATGCTCTGTGTCACTCTCAAAAATTAAAAAAAAAAAAAATGCCATTAAAAATAGATGGTTCCTTTCTGGAAACACTTGGGAGACTCTGCCCCCAGAGATTCTGATTTAGTTTGTTCGGAATGGCCGGAAGGGGCCATCTAACAAGATCCAGCTGACGCTGCTGGCCCTGACCACACTTTGAGAACCATTGTTGGAGGTTCCGGATTCTGGTTGGCAGACGCTCCCAGGGGTTTTACATTCTCCTTTCACCGGAGGCTCCTGTTTGGGGCTTCCCGCCTTGTGTCACCTTCAGGTGAGAGCAGCAGCCAAGAGCTAAAGAGACAAGCCGCCTGTTCAGTCCGCAGCAAACTGAGAGGCGATCAGAAGGGCAGGAAGCCCAGGGGGTTGCTGACCGCGTGTGATGGGGGTCTCAACCGTGGGAAACAAGGCAGGCTCTGTGCCCGGAAATTCAGAGAATGTGGAATTTTAGAGCAGAGACGCCTGTGGAAGAGTTTGTCTGTAGCTCCCTTTTCTCCCTTGTGAGAGCTGGGGAGACGGGAGCCCCCTTAGGCCACACAATGACTATTACACATTTGCTCCCTGTCATCCTCGACTCCATACTCCCAGGAATAGGCCGGAACTCTGTGTTCAGATCCTGCCCGGGTGCATTCTCTGACATGCTTGTGTATTTGCGTGACATGTGCTCCATGCAGAGAAGCCAGGAACTCTGTGAAGGGGACTGTTTTCAGTTCTGCGATTCTGTCTTCACACTCCTGTGAAGATTCCATTACACCTTTGTGACCACTACTGCCATTGCCCTAAAGCAGGCCCTCTGTCCTAAACTATGACAGCAGTGCCGCGAGGAGGGCGAATTACATTCTCATGTTACAGGTGCGAAACCTTGGGCTCAGAGAGGCAGAGTGACCTGCCCGGAGCCACCCAGCAAGGGAGGGGCAACGCAAAGCGCTAGCCTCCCATGTGCTTCCACTGCTTCCAGATGTGGGGTGTGGTCTCAGATGTGGGGTGTGTTTGTTTGAAGGGGGTTGGACAGACGGAGAAGTGTCAAACACTGATTACCTACTGCGTGCCCAGGATTGTGCCAGCTGGTTTACCTTGCCAAATATTATTCCATGGATGCCTCTAACGTCTGCTGAGTTGGCCTATTACCCATTTCACAGATGGAGAAACAGTCTCGGAGAAGAGCTGCTCAGCTGGCAGTGGCTAGACTTCTGTCCTGACACTAGACAGGATACCCCGGGCTACCGCTGCTTCCGGAAGCTTCCGGAAGCTCAACTCCTACACTATGACAAGGTGATGCCGAGAGGGAGGAGAGGGTCTCAGGGTGGCGCCTGGCGCTTTGCAAGCACTCATTAAACGCTAGCTTTTTTCATTTCTCACTCATTCCATAAAGTTTATTTTAAAAGCTGGAAGGAAAACGGGAGGGATCAAAGCCCAAGGATGAACTCCTACACTAAAACATGAACTCTCCGTCCCTCTTCCCTCTGTCCTCCCTCCTGCACCAGCTGCTCTTCCTTGTGATGAAATGTCCTTGGTCCGCAAGCAGTTCTACGACTTGGAGTCTGAGGTGATCTCTAAGATGGAGACGCAGTGTCCGGGCCGACGCCTGGCGGCATGTCTTCTACAGTGAAGACGCCTCCTGCAGGCCAGGCCTTTGCTGTCCCACCTCGGTGGGGGCCCCCTTGGGGTGTGCCGCTACTCGGCTGCTCTGAGACTTCTCTATCTTCGTGGCAACGCAAACCTCACTCCTCCCAGGACTCTTACCTCTGCACACAGAGCACCTGTCCTCTCGGCCTCCCCCAAGCTGCTATTTATACTCCGGGAGCGGTTACCGGTCCTCCTCAATCTCACACCACACCCCTGCACTGCCTATTTAATCGAACTCAGTCCTAGCACTGGGCAGTTTGGCTTCTTGTTTCCCGCATCTCCAGCCCTCCGCCGCGGGTCTTACTCTTACTGGACGGGCGCACACAGCCTGGGGCCGCCTGTTAGGGGGCAGCTGCTACTTCCTCTCAAACACCAGGGGTCAGGGCGGCGGCACCACATCTCTTGGCTCTATCCCCAGGGTCTAGGACAAGGTCTTGGTAAACACTGAATCAACATTCTTTAAAAGAGTACGTTTCCTGGGCCTGTTCCTGGGCTGAATCAGGTAACTCCCTAAATATTCTGACTTGCAGAAGCTTTTCCTGCTGGAGGATCAAGAGACCGAGCCCTTTGGTGCTCAGCAAATCAGGGGAGCCCACTCTGTCCCTGAATGGCCCCGGGGGCCTGTTCTGGACCCGCCATTCTGGAGCGGGAGGCTCCCGGGCGCACAATGGGACCAACCTGGGGGTGACTTCCTGTTGTTGAGCGAAGATACGTCAGCCTCCCCTGCAAACCGTCCTTTCAGGTGCCTTTAAAATCCTCAGGGGCATCTGTGACCCCCTCCTTCCCTACCCCTACTCACCCTTCGGCACGGCCCGCTCTGGCCAGAGCCCCTGCCTGCAGCACCGTGTCCCCATCTCCGTGGCCCGCGCCCCCTCGCCTCTCCGGGGTCACTGCGGTGTGTCTGTCAGGAGAGGACCAGGGCAGGGCACTCATGATCGGATCCAGTTTTGCCACGGGCCTGAGTGAGCTCCAGCGGCGAGTGGCAGGCGAGCAGAGCGTTGGTGTTGGAGCGGGGGACTCAGTCGGTCACGAAGTCTCAGGCTGAGTTCCATGCCGTGGACTGTCACCTGTCAGCGAGGAGGTCCTCGGCGGTTACGTGACCTGCCGGGTGACCACAGCGGACTCCATACCTGTCCCTTTAGGTGTCCTAACAGGCGCTGGGACCCAGTCCAAAGCAGAGGCGACAATATCCAAAGACCCAGATCCACACAGCCTTCAATTCGGGGGCGGGTCGCTGCGTCCTCGCTCAGCAGCCTGACCCGAGGCCAGGTGGCCCGCTGAGACCAGAGACCGTGGAGCCTCGTGCTGTTCGGGCAGAGTAGAGGCCTGTGGGCGGCAGCCTGTTCGCTTGCCTGGCGCACCGCTCTCTGAACAAGGACAGACGCTTTGCCCACTTGTGCTAATGAGCGATCCTCCGATGCCAGAATGGCTTCAGTACCGCGGGGTCCGCCGCCTCCAGGCAGCCGCCCGTCAAGCACGGTCCCCGGCCCTTCAAGAGGGGCTCGGGTCAGCGTGGGCTCAGGTCAGCGTTGTTATTCCCACAACGTCAAACATCATTTGCTGTTTTCGCTCTCATCTTCCCACAAGAGCGCAGTGGAAATCTCCAGAAGTTACATGCACAGTGCTGCAGCGGGCCGGACGAGGCAGCAGACAGGAGAATCCAGCTGCCTTCCACTAAGTTAAGCCAGGCTTCAAAGACATTTGCAAACATGTGAAACAGCGCCACTCTTCTCACTAAATGTGTATTGTCTTTGAAAATATTTTTCTTAAAAATATGTGAGCTAAGCTAACACATAGCAGGTTTATTGTTATAATTATTTAATACATGTTTTTACTTTTATTTTTTAAATGTTTATTTTTGAGACAGAGAGAGAGAGAGACAGAGTGCGGACAAGGGAGAGGCAGAGAGAGAGGGAGACACAGAATCCGAAGCAGGCTCCAGGCTCTGAGCGGTCAGCACAGAACCCGATGTGGGGCTTGAACCCATGAACCGTGAAATCATGACCTGAGCTGATCGGTTGCTTAACCGACTTAGCCACATAGGTGCCCCTTGACACATATTTTTAAAACAGCTGTTGGGCTCATGTGCAATTTTAGCTTCTAATACAATAAATATTAATAATCTGTGTTAACAAAGTTTGGCTCCTCAAATTTTAAGAGTGAGAAATACTCTTAAGACCAAAATGGTTGACCGTCATTGCTGCGTAGCTCAGCGAGCCTTTTCCATCCGGGCCCGACGGGAATGAGCTCAGGCTTTGCCGCCCCACAGGCTCTGGTACATCCCCCCCCCCCCCCCCGCCCTGCAGGGGATGAGGTCACCAAACACGTGGGCTTGGCTGTGTTCCAGCGAGACACTACTTAGCGACGCTGTGACTCCACAACTTATATAAGCCAAGTCTCACAAAGTGTTATTCTTTGAATCTTATGGGCCGTTGGAAAGCGCAGGTGTGCAGGCGGTTCTTAGCTGTCCAG
>NC_043708.1:139608964-139613304 GCF_006229205.1 Suricata suricatta
AGGTCACCAAACACGTGGGCTTGGCTGTGTTCCAGCGAGACACTACTTAGCGACGCTGTGACTCCACAACTTATATAAGCCAAGTCTCACAAAGTGTTATTCTTTGAATCTTATGGGCCGTTGGAAAGCGCAGGTGTGCAGGCGGTTCTTAGCTGTCCAGGGGGGGGGGGGGGGCGGGGCTCACCGTGGCCTGTAGGTCTCCAACCCGTTAGTGCCTTCAAATCAGGGACACTCACGTGTACATCACAGTGTTTAAACTGAAATGCTGAAACACAATATAGCAGCTTCGGCCCTGGTTTCTGACACAGGCCTGAAACCTTTGTAACTCCGTGAGGAATAGGAGCGTCCTTTTTCTAGTGAGGTGACCCTGGGTGGGCTCCTGGAGCGGGTCTGGTCAGGAGAAAAATCCAGACGTGATCAGAAGTTTGGAATTTTCACACCCCTCCTCATCCTCTCGTGGGGAGAGTGGACACAGAGTTAGTGACTGACGCCTATGTGATGAAGCCTCCGTAAGAGTCCCACGTGGATGAGGTTCAGAGCACTTCCGGGTTGGTGAGCGCGCCCATGTGCGGGCGGTGACACACCCCAAGTCCACGGGGACAGAAGCTCCTGCGCCAGGACCCTCCCAGACCTCGCCCTCCGGATCTCTGCACCTGGCTGGTCACCTGCATCCTCTGGCATGTCCTTGAACAAATTGGTGAAAGTGCTTCCCTGAGCTCTGATGAGTGACTGTAGGAGGCACGAGTGATGACCTGGACCTGCACCCGGGGCTGCCGTGGGGACAGTCTTACAGGTCTGAGCCCCTGGCCGAAAGGTGCGACAGTCTCCAGAAAGATGGTGTCAGAGTTAAGTGGTAGGACACCCAGCTGGTGTCGCAGAGATGCTTGCGGGGGGGAAGACCCCCACCCCCGGGGAGATGGGGGGCAGGGAGCGGGCCCAGACTACTTAGGGCCTTGGGCACCACGGGCAGAGCGCTGGCTTTTACCCCAGGGGACAGACTCCACTGGCTGCTCTGAGCAGAGCATGGTGTACGTTTTACGCTTTAACAGGATCCCTAAGGCAGGCGGTGGGCGGTGAGGGGCCGGGGGGAGTGGGGAGACCGGTGGGCAGACGGCTGCACTGGTCCTGCCCGAGAGGACTAGCTTAGACAGGGAAGCGGGGGAGGGTCTGACTCTAGCTCTACCTCCGAAAACAGAGCTGACCCTCAAGTCTTCTGAGCTGGGCAAAGGGAGACCGAGGGAGGGAGCCGGTCCCCGCTCGGCTTTGCTCACGTGGAGAAGGAAGTGACAGCAGGGCGGAGAAGACACGTTGAATTTCCGTGTATTTTTTCTGAACACTGAACTGTAAAGAATTACCAGGACACCAAAGAGTCTTCACAAGGATCACTTTTGAGGGCTGCGTGGGGCTCTGTTCGATTCTTTACCCTAAACGACGACCATTCCCTTGTTCATCATGAAGACTGCTTTTCTTTCATCTACTAACATCAGAGACAACCCTATAATGAGCATCTTTGTGCCGATGGATTTGTCTTTGCGGGTTTTTCAAGGGACTGATTCTCAGGAACGGATCTACATACGAGGTGAAAGGGTGAAGACACTGAAATTCTCGAGACACGCTGAACTGTTTCCAGAAAGGCCGCGGCGGAACGGAATTCAGGCGGCCAGCCAGAGCGCACAGTGTAGCCTCCCACCGCCAATTAGACCGTTGCGGACATCAGCATTTTATCCATACTTTCTAATAAAAGGGCCAAAGAAGTTTCTAACTTTTAAAAATTTTGCACGCCCTTGATTATGGTTAAGGTTGGTTGAAAGTTTCTTTATTTGTGTTTCTTTGGATCGTTCAGGTCCTTGCCCATTTATTCACTAAAGTTCTAATATTTAGGAAAATAAATTAGGGAAACTCTATTGGAATAAATTTGTCTTTCTTTTATAGAAAAGTAAAAGGAAGCATTTGGCATGTGAATAAATATAACGTATTTTGCTGATTTATTCATTTAAAAGCTGCCATCTTGATTAAAACTGCATGCTGTAGTCACAAACAGGGGCACACCTTCCAGAGCCTTCTCCCGAATGGCAAGCATACCTTGGTCCCAGCACGCCTTCCTGATGGCACCTCTGCACGCTCCCAAGTGCCAGCACAGGACAAAGGGGCTCATCCAGGTGACTGGCGGGCATGCTGGAGGAATCCCAGAATGTTCCAGTTCTGGAACGTGCGGGGCCATCTGGGGAATCGCGCCCAGATGGTGCTGAGGCAGCTTTTATCTCCCCCACGTCATCAGGAGGGAGGGATCACCACATCGTGGGGACTGCCCTGGGAGCCTGAGACCCTGAGCTTCTGAGGATCCGACGCTTTCCGGCCTCCAAGTCTTTGCCAGCACAGGTCCCTGGGACCTATCTCAGGCTGCTGACCTCTTACCTCCTCAAGGACTGAGGACTCCGTCTCCAGGGCGGAATCTTCCCCAGCCAGCCTCCCCCTGCCCAACCCCCTACAAGCACCTGTCACTGAATTTGTGTTTCTCCCTCCTAGACTTGCAGGCGAGGACATTCCTTGTCCTCACTGCGCTCCTGACGGGACTTATCCTGGGGAGACCTCGAGGCTAATGGCCCCTGGAGAAACTTAGCAGTGAGGAGAACTGTCTCAGCACTCAGGCGTCCCAGTGTCATGCCGGCCTCACTGCTACTCGCTGGAGCCTGGTGTCCTCGTGGGGTTCATGTGAGGATTGAGTAGGGATTGGAGAAAGCCATCCAGTCTTTGTCTAAAGTCACTGGATTTGCTGGTTTCTGTTCCGGAAGTAAAGACGTGAGAGATCCTTCTGGGCTTGAGGAAGATCTTCTCAAAGACACACAGCGGGAGAGAATGCCATAAGGTCCCCTGGTGTGTGTGTGTGTGTGGGGGGGGTCCTGAGTAGGGAGAGGGATAAGTGGGCAGGTCTTGGGCACTTCCCAAAGGAACGCACATCCGAGCTGTCTTAACAGGTAGCTGGAATTTCAGCAGGTGGAAACGGGGCGAAAGGGCGGTCAGCCAGACGGAATGGCAGGAGCATGGGGCGAGTAAACCGTGGGAAGCCCTTGGGGGCTGGCCAGCAGTCCGACTTGGCTGGCGCTCCAGGACAGTGGGGCTGGAAAGAGTGGCGGGATATATGGCCGAAAGTAGCGGTGAGAGGGGACTGCAGGGAGGGCCGGGGTTGGGGGGCCAGGGAGGTCCCTGCATGCGGGCTGAAGGTGGGGAGGAAGGGTGGTCAGGCGGTGCCCGGAGGGGAGGCAGGGTCGGGTGGCCAGGGAGGGGAGGGTCTGTGAACTCTTCAGGGCGGGATGGCCAGGCCGGAGGGAGGGAAGGGCCAGCCGGGGGTTGGCGGGATCCCTCCGCCCCGACCGGGCCACAGAAGTAGCTGCAGGTTATTATTTTATCCCCGAGGCCTTTGGCGTCATTCCCCGCCCCTCCCCCATCCATCACCTTTCTGGGCGGGTGGACGGCGCCCCTCGGACTTAGCCCTGGCAGGGTGGGGAGGGGAAGCCTCGTGTAAGTCACCCCGGCCCCCGACCCCCACGAGGTGAGGCGAGGGCGGCCAGAAGGGGCCTGCTCCGGCCCGGTGGGCTGGAGCCGGGTCCCCGGTTCGCTTCGCGGACCTCCAGGCGCCGCCGCTTCCCGGCGCGTCCCCGGGGGGCCCAGAGCGCACGGGCGGGCCGAGCGCAGGCCAGCAACACCCGCGCGCCGGACGGGACCACGGAGGCGGCCGTGCAGCCGTCTGCGCTCACTACGGACCACCGGACTCCCCGGGTGGGTTTCACGGCCCGTGACTTACACGTCGATGAAGCTGGCACACAATATGCATTTGTGGAACGAGTGAGTCGTCCATCTACGTACTCGAGACTGCAAACTCCGCGAGAGAAGCGGTAGCCTGAGCTGCGAGTCTCGGAGAGGCGCGGGCGCCGGCAGTAGCGAGCCCACCGCCCGCTCAGACCCGGACGCGGGCAGTCGGGGGCCCGTAGCCCAAAGGAACCCCGAGGCCCGCAGCCTCAAGGAGAGGGCGGGGCCTTCCGGAGATTAGCGCAGGGTGGCTTCCGGGTCGGGCCTCCGCGCCTCCCGGCTAGGAGAGCCAGGTGATTGGCCATCGGAAAACAGGGGCGGGGCGGCGACTGGGGGCGTGGTCACTAGGGGCGGGGTCTGGGCCAGACTGCGCGGCTGCGCACTGCCGCTGCCGCTGTCGTTTCTGCGCTAGGAGGGACGCGATGGCCGGGCCCGCGTGGATCTCCAAGGTGAGCGCCTGGCGGGCCGGTGTGCTGCGGGCGGGCCGGGCGGGGACAGCGCAGGAGCGCGGGCCTCGGCGGGCGCGGACGGTG
>NC_043708.1:139613404-139621942 GCF_006229205.1 Suricata suricatta
TGAGGCGGAGCCGGCCAAGGTCACGACGGGGCCCGGGTGCCCCCGCGAACGGCTCGCCGGGGTCGGGCCTGCGCCTAGTAGAGCCTGGGGAGGCCCGAACGCGGTGGCGGAGCCGCGGTGTGGGCACGAGGCTCGCGGAGGCAGCCGGTGCGCCCCTCGTAGGGCGCAGGGTCCCTCGCACGCGGGCGTCCCCATCCGAGCCCCCCCGCCGGTGTTGGGGAGAAAGCTGCGACCTGGAGAGTTGTGGTGCCCTTGACACCTCGGGGCCCGAGCCGGAGCCGGGAGGGGCTTCAGGTGCTCCCCGCACTTCCCTGGTTCCCTGGCGGAGCCAGCCTGCGTCTGCAGATGCTGCCGCTCAAGGTCACGAGGGGAGTCGGTGTCGAAGCTGCGGCGGTCCCAGGGGTCTCGCTTCCTGGTTCCTGGTTCCGGGCCGCCGGCCCGGGAGTCTTAGGTTTGAATCCGGGCCATGGTGCTGATTGGCTGTATGACCTTGAGCAAATTACTTAACATCTCTGGGCTTATTATATATGTGCCCAGCCGTGAAACGCCTATGCTTGCTCTCAGTTGTTGAGGGTTAGATAAAATAACGTGAGAGCACCCGGTGCTGGCGAAGCAGCACACAGATCTGTAGCTTTCCCGGCTCGCACTCACTGAGCAGACAGCGGCTCAGGGGCTTCAGGACCCGGTTCAGCTCGGTGACCCTCTTCAGGCCTGGGCTTGTGTGGACCGAGACTGTTAGGTGGAAGGGCTCCCGTGGCCCTGTCGTCCCCACTTAACACCTGATCCATGTGTGGTGGATTCAGTACGCCTACAGATGGTAGAAGCAGCCCCGTTGTTGGGGGACAGGCGGGAACTGTGCTTTGCCTGGAGTGTGGGGCGCAGTGGGTCTTTAGAAAGCCTGGGTTGTGGGATAGAAGGCGAGGTTCCCCTCTGACGTGAACTCCCTGTGTGGCCTTTGACCTCTGTGGGGCCGGGTTCTCCCCGTGGGGGTCAGAGCAGGAGGTGCCCAGCGTGTTGGAGACGCAGAGCTGGCGGAGGCTTCAATCAGAGCACTTCCTCTACTGGAGTTCCATTTAAAGCTTTGTTTGAAAAAAGTGATCTGCAGCTTAAATTGTTTTTTTTTTCCCCTTAAAAAAAAAGCTGTCTTTGGAGAAAATACTAGGTTTCTAAAGATCTTTCTGGTTCTAAAATGCTGTGATTACAAGCCAGTTTCTCGGCAGCAAACACTTATGAGACAGTACGTGGCGGACGGCCCCCACTGTTAAGTCGGGGAGGAAGGTGACTGAGGAGGTGAGGGGCTGTGGATGCAGAAGCCTCAGGGCCCCAAGTGTGAGGTTCAGCGGAGGCTCCGTGAGCCCCGCCTCAGTCTCCTTACCTGCAAAGGGCCACTGATACGTCTCTCTCCAGGTTTTGCAGAAATAAATTAATGTATGTACAACTAGATTGTAAAATACAAGACCGTCTGTGCTCCAAAAAGTCTTGCTTAAAGTTCTGGGTCATTTTAATGACTTAGAGCATCCTGCCCCTGCCTTGTTCTAAGATCACGTAGGAGAGGTGACAGCCGCCGTCGGGCTGGCTGCCAGAGAAAATGACCGCAAGTGTTAAAGGCGTTTGCGGGGTCAGAATTTGTCGGATGGTGAGGTGATTGAGGCTCGCTTTGGTTTTTCCAAAAGGTATTCACTGAGCACCTACTGTGAGCTGCCCTAGGTCCTGGCGATCCAAAGATGCTTGTGGCTTTACCTCTGAAGTCAGTTGTTGTTTGGATCTTCTGTGTGGCTGTCCTTCCCCCTTTCCGGGGTGGAGTGGGGGAAGCACTCAGGCAAATCTGTCTCCCAGCAGCCATCTGTCTGCGAGTGAATCACGTTCCCGGACTAAGACTTTTGCCAGCGGTTTTAGCAGAGGGTGCTCTTTGGCTCTGGCCCTATTTCGTATTTTCAGTGCAGGCCAGTGACTGTAGCCGCCGGGTGACAGAATGCAGCTCGTTCATGCCTTCTTGGCTGTGGTCGGTGTCTCGTTCCTAGATGCCACTGTTACAGCAGAGGTGCGGGCCTTGTGAGAAGCGTCCCCGAAAGGGAAGACCGGGTGTAACCAATGTGTCTTTGCTTGTGTATCCAGCATGGAAAACAGTTAGTTACCTTTATAACTTCTAATGGCTTTTAGTACCTTTGGTTGCTGTACTCAATTTCTTTGATTATATTCTGTTTATTATAACACGGCTTTGTACCAGTTTTCAATGCCTGAGTTATTAAAGTTCAAAATGACCTTTTAAAGTTTCTATTTCTGGTGTCTAATAGTGTTAAGTGGGAAAGAGTATACCGCTTGTAACCTCTTGGGCCAGTGGGATTAGTAGGTGACTTTTTTGGTATCCCTTTCCCAGCAACTAACAGTAATGACAATGTTACCTATATTAGGAGAAAAAATAAATAATTTATTAAAAATCTTCATTCTGTATGACACAAGTATCAAATGGCATTAAATAAACTTTATTAGATTTTTGTTATTATAAAGTGTAAGTACTAAATATTCATGGAGAAAAATAGGCATAATGTGTAGTTGGACGAGCACTGGACTAGGAGTCAGGAGGCCTGAATTCTGGTGTCTGAGGTCACTCTATGGCCTCAGGCACATCCTGACCTTTGGGCACCGATGTCTCCACCTGTATGATGAGTGACTGGGCTCTGGAACTGTTAAGGACCCTTCCGGCCCTCGGATTAGAGCTAGATTTCTTAGCGTGTGTGTCACCCCCAACCTGAACCAGTAGTCAAGACTGTTGACATGAAACCTTCCAGATCATCGGAGAAAAATCCAGTGTTTGAGTTAAAAAGGTAGTTTCCTTCCATTTTGAACATTTTTTGACAACTCATTCATCAGATCAACTTTGACAGTATACAGCAGTTAGATTTTCAAAGCAAAGATACACTGACTGCTTAGGTTCTCGCCTCTGAGGTAGCTGGTCACATTGAGCCAAAGCTGGAGGAGAGTATTCCTTAGAAGTTCCTGAACACATACGTGCAAACTTGTAACATCGGTCTCCGCCCCTTGCGCTGCGGGGTTTAACTCTGTGTGTGACGTGTCTTTGTTGATGTGACGTAGGTCTCTCGGCTGCTCGGGGCACTCCACAACCAGACACAGGTGACCAGAGGTTTTGCTGGTGGTGTGAGTATAATTACATCTTTTGTTTTTTCTTTCTAGAAGTTTCTCAAGAACGATGCTCTAACACGTTTATTGCATAGTGTCCTATCTCTGTTTATTTCAAATCCGCGGAACTTTGCCGTACTGGGTATTTAAATTACCGGCTCACACGCATAAAAGCATCAGGCCGCTTGCACTTTTAAAAGAATTCTGGCACAGCTGGCTACGTAAGCCTGACGTTAATGCCTTAAAGAAGTCTCATTAAAAATTGAAATTACCCTTGAGCCTGTTACTTTATTTCACAATCTCATTTGTGTAAGAGATTTTTTTGCAAAACTAGTACAAGTTGAGAGAAAATTGTTGAGAAGCTTCAAAACCTGCTTTGCATTTTTATTTTGTGAGCTTCCCGGAAAACAGTAGACGGCCCACTAATCAGAGTGCCTGGCGCGCCTCTGAGCCCCGTGGGCGCACACTCCCTCCGTGGCCTTGGAGACCATCGGGTTAGTGGGTCATCTATTTCCCATGAAATCTGCTGCTTTTAGAATCCCCGGCGTTAGAACCCTGCGCTTTAAAAGCTGATACCACATTTTTAGAGCCTTCTAAGACTGTGGGGCAGTGACTTCCTATTTGTTTTTCTTTTACCCCTTCCTAGAGAATCTGATTTGGATTTCACAATTCCTATACTCCCATATCATGGCTTATTCTGTGAGGGGTTTATTAGACCCTCACTCTCTGTTCTGTGGAAGAAACGCGCAGATTCTCCTGCTGGCCTGATGACACTTATTACATGTTGGGAGAACAGGAAGAAGCCAGAAGGTTCTTTTGGCCCTGCATGTGCAAAAGACACAGAATGAGGCTTGTACTGCTAGCTCACGGACAGCCAACCTGGCATTTCAAACATACTCTGAAAGCTAGTGAGAAGGCCCCTGCTCTCTGCTATGATTTAATTTTCCGACTGCCCATGTTTTAAAAATATTAGCCTGCTGGAGAGAGGGGTATATTTGAAAGAAATAAGAAGAGGAACTAAATTTTAACAAGATTTCTTCAGTAATACAGAAAAAATCAGAAATAGTCCTCGTGCTCAGTGAGTTTCAGTGGAAGGCAAGAGCCCAGGGAAGCTTGAATCGGTGATTTAAAGAAAGGGTAGCACAGACGCGTAGAACTGGACAGATCGGACACCGCTGTCTGGGCCAAAATTCCAGGTCGGAAGTCCCCACACAATGACATGCGTTGTCTCCCCCAAAATTTTTTTAACATTTACTTATTTTAGAGAGAGAGAAACACAGAGGATGAGCGGGGTCGGTCAGAGTGAGAGGGAGACACAGAATCCGAAGCAGGCTCCAGGCTCTGAACGGTCAGCACAGAGCCCGACGCGGGGCTCAAACCCACGACCTGTGAGATCATGACCTGAGCGGAAGTCGGCCGCTTCACCGACTGAGCCCCCCAGGCGCGCCAACACGTGTAGTCTCCAAATGGGGAGAGAGGGTCTGAATATTAGCTTGACTCATTGAAATCTGCCATCATTTCCCTTTACACGTTTTTATTTCTATGTTTGAAATGCTGGCTTGTGGGAAGCCTGTGAAATAAACCACTGGTGTCACGTCATTGACACGCGTGTCCCACATCCAGCTCAGACTCTGCAGGTAGGAGCACGTATGCTGCTCTTGTAGGTGACCAGGAAACTCTGCGGAGCTCATTTAGGTGACGTTGGTCATCGAGGAGCCGGTTTCACAGAGGAACTCAGAAAAGTGGAGATCGCCTTGTGACTGGAAGTCTGACTTTCTCTGAGTTCCCAGACTTCAGCAGTGTTCTGGAAATGGGTCTGAAGTGTTTCTAAGACGGAGCGAACTGTGAGAAACTTCCCTTCCCAGGGCCCCAGTGGGGAGGCAGGCGGCGGTCTTCTTGAGAAGGCCTCCGAATTCAGCAGAGAACGTTCTTGGAAGTTTTGTTCTCTCTGCTTCCATAGACCTAAATTAATTGGGCTCTTTGTAGTTTGTCTGGAAAAAAATATGAATTAGGAAGTCCACTCTGTGGTGTATTTTTGTTTTCTCTAAAGAGCATCGCTTGAGTCGGCTTAGAACCTCTGAACTCAGGTAAAGACTAGAATTGAGTCTCTGGATTCTTG
Source organism: Suricata suricatta (assembly GCF_006229205.1). Classification (NCBI taxonomy): domain Eukaryota; kingdom Metazoa; phylum Chordata; class Mammalia; order Carnivora; family Herpestidae; genus Suricata; species Suricata suricatta. The sequence goes on from NC_043708.1 coordinate 139,618,662, forward strand.
CCTCCATTGTGGTGAGCTCTTAGGAGGCACCCCTGTTTTCTGGAAGGCCTTTCGGTCTTCTTGAAACCCCCTAGACCCTATAAACTGATTTCTTTGTCAGTGATATTCTATTCCAGACCATCAAAAATTGGTTCTTACTGTATTCTTTGGTGATTTCTTACATTCAGGTTCAGACAGTAACTTTAATTCCAGGGGATGGTATCGGCCCAGAGATCTCAGCTGCGGTGATGAAGATTTTTGATGCAGCCAAAGTAAGTGCGCTTAAAACTACCTGTGGTGACAATTGTAGGGGGCTCGTCTGAGCGGCTGGAGTCTGCAGAGTCAGGACGAACCGCTCATCGGTGCGGCGTGGAAGGCGTGTGGCCACCGCCACGACCGTGACGTCAGCAGGGTGTCCGGCTGCGGTGCGGGCGGGCCCTGGAGCCCTGCCAGGTCGCCCATCTACCCCCCCCCCCCGCCCCGCCCCCTGCCGAGGAGACTAGACCGGATATTTCAAAAACCTGTGTAGGAGATTGTGAAAGATCCAAACAGGCTTCTGCTGCGGGGTCATCCAGTATGAGGTGCGAACACTGGAACAGCCCGGCCTTCCGAGGACAGATGCTCAGAACGCTTTTGTTCGGGGGACACGGGGCCGGTGGGCTGTGACGCGACGGGGCAGGTGTGACCGTCCGCCCGGCGCCCGTTCCCCAAGAGCCCCCCGCAGAGGAGCCGGGCTCACCACTGCACCCCGCGGCCAGGACCCGGCCTCACTGGGTTCTGCTGTTGCACGTGTGCACTGAGCAGGGTGTGGCCGTGCGACTCAGGCGGCGTGTCGGGGGTTTCTAACGGCCTCACTGAGCCGCAGGTGGCGTGCCACGTGACCCCCCACCACACGCAGTGCGCGGTCCGAGCCAGGGCTGCAGCACACGCGCAGACACGCGCAGGGCTGTGTAGCCACCACCGCGGTCTAATTTTAGAACACTCACCGCCCAGAAGGAAGCCCTAGGCTCATTAGCCCTCACTGCCCATCCCCTACTGCCTGCCCCTACCCCTTCGTGGCCAGCCCCAGGCAGCTCCCCAGCCGCTCTCTGTCCCTGCGTGTGCCCCTTCTGGAAGCTTCACAGGAGCAGAATCTCGGGCGGGCCTCTGTGATTGGCTTTCTTCACTCAGCGCAAGGGTTGTCAGGACCACGTCGTGTGTCTGCAGACCACGTTTCTCTGATCCTTGCGATATTCTAATTTTAGTCATGTCAAGAGCTATGAAAAAAATAAGCGGGCAGGTGGCTGCGAGGTGCCGACCTTACGGCAGTGCAGAGAAGACATCTCTGCCCGCGTGCCGGGAACCTTCCGGGCCTTTACTGTATGTGTCCACCAGCTGCCCCGCAGGTGAAGCAGTCTGTGACTGTAGTGTGCGTGTGAGTCACACTCGCAGCTCATTGTGCTCTGTGTCCCCGCACCAGGCGCCCATTCAGTGGGAGGAGCGCAACGTCACCGCCATCCAAGGACCCGGAGGAAAGTGGATGATCCCTCCGGAAGCCAAAGAGTCCATGGATAAGAACAAGATGGGCTTGAAAGGTAGTGGACCCAAGGGCGACTGCGAGCTTGTCCTGCAGGCAGTGTGCACGGAAGCGGCACCCGGCCTGACGGTGTTAGAGTAGAGCCAGCCTGTAGGAAGCAGCGTACTTATTTCCTTTTCCAGTTTTTTTTATTGGAGCACAGCCACACGCAGCGTGATCCTAGGTGCAGGCACGCAGCGCAGTGACTCGCCTTGTCCACACGTGTTGCGCTCACCACACGATTCAAGTCACTTGTGTTGACACGCTGTGGTTTTCATTTGGGGACGCATTTCCCCCGGTGAAAACAGGAAGGTGTTGCTGGCCGGTGTCAAAGTATTTATCTTCACCTAGATTCATCTCTGCATACTTTTCATCAGTGCGTGCCTCAGGCCATGATTCAGAATACTGGCGTGTGCCAGATCCCACTCAGCCCAGGCCCTCGGTCCAGACAGGTTCAAGTCCGCGTCTCTCTCTGCCACTGACCAGGAGGCTCCCGCAAGTTTCTTCCTCTTGGTTGGAGTTTTTTCCGCTCATTTTTAACGGACAGCAAGAGTGGTGTTACCTCCCAGGTGGTGGTGAGGGCCAGACGGTGTCCAGCCTGGTCCTCTCCAGGGGGTGCACAGGAATGTTCCGGAAAGCCTCTGTGGGCATCTTCTTCCTTCATTGGAATCAGAGGGTAAAGCTAGAGACAGACGCCGTCCCTGGACGGCCCGAGTGAGTTAGCAGGTGGCCCTTGCTTGTTGTAAAAGTGTCCCTTTGTTCGTGGGCGTGCATGTCAGGCCACACGCTGCTTCTCATCTAAAGGAAGCGCCCCAGCTAAGCTGCGACAGAAGAGTGAGACAAAGAAAATTGGGATTTCAAATAATCATTAGGTACTTGTGTTTATAAAGAAGGGGCACCTGGTTGGCTAGGATCAAGGCGTGTGCGACCCTGGATCTCGGGGTTGTGGGTCTGGGCCCCGTGTTCCCTGTGGAGAGTAGTTAGAGATACAATCTTAAAGAAGAACAAAGGCAGACCCCCCCCCCCATGTGCCCGTTGCCACGTGGACTCTCTTCTTGATTACAGGCCCGTTAAAGACCCCGATAGCCGCGGGTCACCCGTCTATGAATCTATTGCTGCGGAAGACATTTGACCTTTATGCAAACGTGCGGCCGTGCGTCTCCATCGAGGGCTACAAGACCCCGTACAGCGACGTGAACATCGTCACGATCCGGGAGAACACGGAGGGGGAGTACAGCGGCATCGAGCACGTGGTGTGTGCACGCGCACGTTCGCTCTCCCGGGCGCGCTGTGCTCTTGACCGCCAGTTGTTGAGAACACCTGGCAGAGACGGGCTCACCTTGACCCCTGGGAGGTGGGGCCGGGGCCGGGAGGACGGTGTTCTCTGTGTCAAGTTAGCATCGACCTGACAGGCATGTCCTGGGGCACGGCCCGGGGCCGCCTCTGCCCCCCAGTTTCCCTCATCTGTGCAGTGGGCCTTATTCCCCCTACCTCCGCGGGCTGGGGTCCCTGTTACTAGCCCCGGCGACAAGGGGCGGTGGCGGCCAAGGCCCTCGGTGCGGCCGCTGCAGTGAGGCGGGGCCTCTCCGCAGATCGTGGACGGCGTGGTGCAGAGCATCAAGCTCATCACCGAGGAGGCCAGCCGGCGCATCGCCGAGTTCGCCTTCGAGTACGCACGCAACAACCACCGCAGCAACGTCACGGCCGTGCACAAGGCCAACATCATGTGAGTGCCGGCGGCGCGGGG
>NC_043708.1:139622042-139643041 GCF_006229205.1 Suricata suricatta
GGCGGGGTGAGGGCCCCGCTCCATAGGAGTCCAGCGCGGTGGGTCCGGAAGCGGGCTCCCGCCTGGGAGAAGCATTGAGCATGTAGCATGGTAAAACCACTTAAGTGGTCGATGAGCTAGTCTTTTTAAAGCAATTTCAGCATTTTCTTGTTAATACACATTTCATAATTTTACAAGACTATTAAAAATAAGCATTACGATCAAACTTTTATATTTTTATCCTTTTGTGCTTCCAGAAATATCCCCAAACATTTTTAGTTTGCATTTTATTAACTGCCTGAAAAATAACTACTATAATTGAAATCAGACATCTGGGCTTCCGGAACTAACACTGTTGAACTCTGATCTGATCCTTATCTTTCTGCAAGTCTTTCCTTCAACAATTCTTATTTTACTAAATACAGGCGGATGTCAGATGGGCTTTTTCTGCAAAAATGCAGGGAAGTTGCTGAGAACTGCAAGGATATTAAGTTTAATGAGATGTACCTCGATACGGTGTGTCTGAACGTAAGTACCGCGCTCCTTCCCTGCTCGGTCCGTGCGCCAGGCCGCGGCTCTGGTCGCTAACGCCACCACTGCCTTCTTCCCAGATGGTCCAGGATCCGTCCCAATTTGACGTTCTCGTTATGCCGAATTTGTATGGCGATATCCTCAGGTGAGTCTGGCCACACCTTGTTAGCCTATGATCTATTGATAAATGTCCCGAAGTAGACGTGTCATCCATGCAGCACGTGCTGCATGGGTTCTAGTGACGCCGGCGGCCGCGTCAATGACTGCGTGCTGGGTGGGTCATCCTCTGTTCGATGAACCCTGGGCTGCTGTCCCCTAACCATGAGCCCCTCTTCCCGTCTCAGAGGTTTTGCTGGTTGCGTGAGTTCAGTGTGTTGTCCCGTCCAGCTGCCTAGTGGGTGGTCACCCGTTCAGACTTCGTGGGACTTGTGACATAATTTCAGACTTGCAGAGGGGTTGCAGGAAGGGCCAGGGACTTCCTGTGCTGACGCGTGACCACACTGAGTCCGCGCTCCCGGGCTGCCCCTGCCGCCCCCCTGGCCCCCGCTGCCCCCTGGCCGTCCTCCCCGCGCGCACACATGCACGAATCGGGTCATCCCTCCTGCATTTCTAGCTCCTTAACTTGGGCCGTAGAACAGACCTAGGGGGACAACAACCGACTTGAGAAATGAGTCGTTCCTAAATTCTCTTCCTCTGTTACATCATTAAATCCTGACCGTCCCACAGAATAGATATTGCCTCTGTTTTATCAGTAAGGCAGCTGAGGCTCAGAGAACCTTGCGTAACTTGCTGGAAGTTTCGAGAAGCTCGATTTAGACCAGGAAGTGTCCAGCCCCAACAACGGGGCCTGCCCTCCCCCCAGCCGCCGCTGCAGGTGGGGCTGGAGGTACGACAGCTGTGGTCTGTCTTTGAAAAACACATTGCTTCCCCCGTGAGTCTCACTGATGATGTGAATGGAGGACTTCTCGGAAGAGGGTGAGTGGGAGAAAGGGCCTTCTGGTTGGTGTTCTGTGCGCAGAAGCTTGTTTCTCCGTTTGGAGGCGGGGACATCACTGTGGGTGGTCCCACGACAGCCACCATCATATTGGTGCTTGGGTCGCCCTGAGCTGTGTCCTCCGGACGCTGTCCACCATTTGCTTTCTGGCGAAGCAGGACCCCCCAGCTCGTCCTGTGTTCCCTCACTGTGGTCCGGGACTGGCCGGCTCTCCAAGGAGCGCTGGCTCCCTTCGGTGGAGAGTGGTATTTAAAAACCCAAGTGTGGGCACGGGGTGAGAAACTTCCTTCTTCAGAGCACCCTCAAAATGCTTTTCTGCCCCCAGTGACCTGTGCGCGGGATTGATTGGAGGTCTCGGTGTGACACCGAGTGGCAACATTGGAGCCAACGGGGTCGCTATCTTCGAGTCGGTAAGGACCCTGGTGACACCTGGGGCAGAGTTCACGCGAACAGCCCTAGAGTCGGGGCCGGTTTCAAGTGCCGGGTTTTCCCAGTTGTCAAAGAAGCTGATGCTTTGTTTTTTAGGTGAGCTTGGTTTATCCATTCCTTTCCCTCTTTATTTTGTGTCCGGGTTACTCATTATGCACCCTCCTCCAGTTAGAACATCTTCTCGGAAGTTGGGAAAGATTGTTAGTCCCTACTTTTGCACTTTTATCCCCATTACTTTGGCTCTTTACTTTTCCGACGCTGGACTTGTCAGAGCCGTGTGTGAAGGGGCCCAGTAACAGCTCGAAAACGCTCGTCGCCGTGAGGCAAGGTGCCGGCCCCGCGTCCCCAGGGGAGCGCTGTCTGCGGGCCCCTCACTGCGCTTCTGTTCCCACGGCAGGTTCACGGCACGGCCCCCGACATCGCGGGCAAGGACATGGCCAACCCCACGGCCCTCCTGCTCAGCGCCGTGATGATGCTGCGCCACATGGGGCTCTCGGCCCACGCCGCGCGCGTCGAGGCCGCGTGCTTCGCGACAATTAAGGACGGAAAGGTACCGGCGGCCGCGCTGCCCTGGGCGCTTTCCGTGGGGGGAGCGGGGGGTCTGGGGGCCGGAGCCAATGAGGCCTCAGTTTCCTGTGGGGTCACTGCACTATCGGGCCGCGTCGTGCACTTTTCTAGACAGCGTTTCCTCCCCGTGGAGGGGTGTCACGTGGCGGAGGCGCAGGGCGGTGAGCTGCGGTCTCAGGCCTCCAGGGCTGGGACCTGGGCGGCAGACACATTTGCCGTGACAGCACAGGATGTGCATCGGTGACAGGACAGCACAACTTCTATGAAAGTGATCACGGCCAACGTCAAATACTCACGTGGTCTTATGTTCTTTGCACTATGCACATCTCAGCACATCTGCCCTGTGAAGTAGATGCTATCATCCCATTTCATAGATGAGGAAGCCAGGGCCCGGGGAGACTAACCTGTCCAAGGCCCCACCGCTCGTGCGCGCAGTCGGGGCTCACGTGCGCCTGGCTCTTACCCAGAATGCTCTGTGGCATCGGGCTGAGGGCCGCGGGCCGGGCCTCAAGGCCTGTGATCTGTTCTGAGAAGCTTCGCTGTAGGGCCTGCACCGAGAGGCCGAATGGCCTGGTCCGTCCTTTGACTTGTGCAGGACGCAGCCGGGCGAGGTCTGGTTGGGACTGCAGGGAAGTCGGGCCGGCCGGGAGCCCAGGGCCTGGATGGGAAGGTTTCTCTAAGAGGGAAGTCTAACAGCCAGCGATCAGGGGTGCCCTGCTGGCTCTGTCGGTGTGGCGTGAGACTCCTGATCTCCGGGCGTGAGGCCAAGTCCCACGTCGGGCATAGAGCTTACTTAAAAAGAAAAAAAGCGATTCAAATATTACCTTAGTATTGTTTCTCAGTCCCAAAAATGAGTCAAAGTATATTTTTTAAGGGTTACAAATTCCCCAAAGTATTTATTCTTTCATTTTGGAGGGACAGAGGGGACATTTTGGAAAGCCTCCCTGCCTCCCTTTGCCGCCACAGCGTTGTGGCCCCTTCAAGGTGCCCTGTGTGCCAACCAGGCCCTGGCCCTCCCGGGTAGGCCTCAGTCTCCAGCAGGGAGCAGACCTGCTCACCCTCGTCTCCCTGGAGGCTTTCTGGAAACCCATCCTTTGATTAGCGTGTGGGTCCATTTTATCTTGGCTTTTCTTCCTGTCTTAGAGCTTAACTAAAGATCTCGGAGGCAACGCCAAGTGCTCAGACTTCACGGAGGAGATCTGTCGTCGGGTCCGAGACCTGGACTGAGGCCCTGCGCGTGGGGTCCGCGCCGGCCGCGCACTGCGCACTGCGCACATGTGCGCCTCGCCGCTCTCCTGACAGTGCGTTGTTAGGCACGGCCTTTCCTTAACCAGATCTGTGCGGAGGCAGGGACACGCCAGGCCTGCTCTCCGAGGACTTTTCCCGAGGGCCTGGTTTGTTGATGGCGTGTCCGTTCGGTATGCGTCTTCCGTAAGCTCTCGGTGGGCGGTCCCATTGGCCACGTAAATCATTTTACACTTCGGTTTAAATGGTTTTTGCTCAGCTGTAAATACGAAACAGAATTAATAACAGAAAACATATAACTTTTTAAAGAAAAACCCTGTTTTCCTTGGTTTATGAAAAATGCATAGGAAGAAGGCAGAATATTGACCTGATAGCACACGGTGGCATTCTTACGAAGCTGAATGGGGGGGGGGGGGCGGGGCGGGTTCCGGGGAGGCCAGGCCGCCGCCAGCGAGTGCGCGTGTTTCTTAGTGATGTGGGAGGTAGACAGGTACGTCCTCGCGTGAATTCCTGAGTTTGAATAAAGACCTCAAATCCAAGAAATATGTAATGAGAGCTGCAATTTTTGTGACTAAGACACAGATAGGTTGGATACAGACATGCATCTGTGTGGTCGAGTTTTCTGTTTCTCTCGAGATGCCCTCTTCTTGACAGGAGCTTTCAGGGAGTGGAGGGACCTCCTTTCACTGGACACGGGCGAGGCGCAGCGTCGGGCCTCCGCTCCGCGCTGGGTGGCCGCGGGGGCCTGTGGCCTGCGCTTGCTTGGCCCAGAGTGGCCCGAACGCCCGGCCACCAGCGTTTCGGCTGCAGTTAACTGGGGGTTCTGGCCTCTACTTTCCTGTCTCAGTGGCTGCCCCCTTCCCCCGAAGCACCGGATCACTGCCACCCCCCAGTGCCAGCAAGAGAGGAGCCGCGGTGGGGGCTGCGCCCAGCTGTGGACCCCGCCCCGCCCTGTCCTTCGAGGCCGAGGCGCAGTCACTATTTTCATGAACACCTGCGGCTCTGCTGGCCGGGGACTCTGCATAAAGCACCCAGGTCACTCGGGGTTCTTGGCAAATACCCTGTCTGCGTGCTTTTCTGGGCTTGTAGCCAGACCCGCGTCTTGGGTGTGTTTTACTCTGTTCAAGCTGCAGCTTCTCCCATCTGTTGTTTGTGCTAATTCCCCGCCACCCTCGGGTTCGCCCTAATAAAGAATTCCAGAACTGACTGGGGTGTCTGCTTTCTCCGCCTACTTCCTGGTGAGACGCCAGGGGCCATTTTGGATCCAGGTATTTGGGGCAAAGGGGGTGGTGTGGCTGCGACCTCCTGGCACCAGCGGCGGCGGTTCCGGAGCGCCCCCTGCAGGCGGTCCTGCCTCGATGGCCTCAGGCCTGTGGCACCTGCCCCGAGGGTTAAACACCCACCCACCACTCTCCAGACTGGTCCCGCCTGCTCAACTGACAGGAAAAATCAGGTGCTCGTTGGCAGTTCTGTTAAATAGTTTAATATTCAGATTACACCCTCGCACAATCACTTAGGCAGCGGCAGTCTTACTAAACATCAGATCAGTCAGCAAGTGCAAGGCACGGGACAGCCCGGTGCCCAAGCGGCGGCGCCCGCCAGATCAGGGTGAGCGGGCCGATAGGGGGCGGGTGCAGGGGCGTGAGTGATTCGGCCGCCCTCCCCCACCCTCCCCCTTGTAGGGCCGGGAACCACCCCCCCACGCTGGACAGCTGGTTGGGGGTTGGGGGGAGAGCCGATCTCCAGTGTCACCTGAACAAAAGGCTTAAAATTAAAACTACCCACACGTGAAGCTTCCTGGAACCGCCAGCTGCTGTTGCAAACGTCCCTGCATCACCCTGACCCCAGACCTCCCTGACTTGCCAGAGATCTCAGCGAACTGAGGGGCACCTAGAGCCTAGAGGCACCCCGGAGGCCTGCGGTCTTCAGCAGAGGCTGGGGGATGGCCCCCGGTCACTTTTTCTGCTCCTGGTAAAAGGAATCGATGACGTCTTTGTACTTGTCCAGGACTGTTAACCGTTTCAGCTTCATCGTGGGACCTAAGAGCAAGTGGAGGGACGGGGTGAGGCCGGGACTCGGAGAAACCCGGAAGACGTGTGGCCGCGACCCGGGCTCTGACGGCAGCCCGGCGCTGCTCTGAGCTCGCACCCTGGTTGGCCTCAGTGGGTCCGGGGGTGTTTCCTGGAGGCGGCGTTCCCACCTGCCCTGTGGCCGGGACACCCCAGTGTGCTGCAGCCGAGAGCGACACCCCGGATCCGGCTGGGGCGGCACCAGACTGCTGCGGTTTGTGGACCGCGGGGCAGGAGGCTTCACCCCCGACTTCACGGGAGGCACCAGGGGGCCTTGGTGTCGGCCTGCTGGTCCCCCTGTGATTTCGGGGGAAAGGGTCCCACAGCCGGAGCAGAGTTAGAGGTTGTGTTGGGAGAAAGTTCCAGCACCTATCTGCCCGCCCGCCCACGCCCTAGCCAGCGGCATCCTCCCGCTGGATAGCGTGGCCGCCAGGGGCTTTGTGCTCGGCGTGCTCCTCCGCACCAGGCTCCCGCAGGCCCTGCCTCTGCCCCCCACACGGCCCGGAGCACTGAGAGCAAACAGGGAGCCCCTACCCAGCTCTCCGCCCGCGATGGAGAAGTCCCTGTGGAGGACGGCCCACTTCTGGATGTGGTAGGGCCGGGCGGCTGCCTTCATGTTGACTCTCTGGACCCCCTCTTCAATGGCCCGGTACACGGCCTCGTCCCTCCTCCCCACGATCTCGGACACGGTGGTGGCCGTGCTGCCCACCCGCTGGCAGAACTCCACGGCTTGCTCGGTCAGGCAGTCCGTCGGGTCGCAGGTGTCTGGGTCCAGCTTGCACTGAAAAGCCAGAGGTCAGAGCCGGGCTGAGCTGGGACAGAAGGATGGTCACAGCAGCACATTACTGGGGTGGGGGGGCGGCGCAGGGCGGAGCCTGTTTCCATGAGCTACATGGCCCCCTGTGTAAGTAGCCGACAGGTGGTCCCAGAATACAGTCAGGAGACCCACACATGTCCCGGCCAGGCGTGCCTTCTGCTCGGGCTCGACCCACAGTCCGGCGTCCCTCCCGAGCCCCCCAGACGCACCTTGAAGGTGAGCAGCATGGACAGGAACTTCCTCTGGTCCCCGATGAGCATGGCGTTGCTGATGATGGGCAGCTCCGCCTTCACGGCCTCCTCGATGGGCACAGGGGGCACGTTCTCCCCTCCGGCTGTGATGATCAGTTCTGGGGACACAGGGCCAGGCCCCCGGCACGAGCTTTAGTCCAGCGCCCTGGCGAGACTAGGACCCAGGCCGGGCCACAGCCCCCACAGCCACACTGGCTGCTTGGGGAGGTGCGGCGGGGGAGGGGGGTGACCCACACCCTCAGGAGCACCTCTCACTCGCCTACACCCTCCCCGCACCCCCTCACCGGCCTTGGAGCACTCTCTGCTCTCCGAGGGCTGCTCAGCTCAGGAGGCCCCCCCTTGGCCCACGCTGGCCCTCCCTTGTCAGAGCGTCTCTCAGCGTCGGCCCCGCGTCCTGCGGAGGGCCGTGCATGAGCAGGTGCGGGCACTCAGAGCTCTGACTTCTTCCCTGGAGGGTGGAGGCCTGCCACGCCAGGTGGGAGTAAGTGGACGCTTACTGAATACACCTGGACTGCTCTAGCTGGCTCGTGCCCCACTCTGGTTGAACAGAAGGGTTGGTCACACTGTGTGCGGGCCCCATGTTGATGTCGGGCAGAGGAGAAGAACAGGATGGCCTCCGGCTGCAGGGAGCTCACCTGGGTGGCAGAGGGCTGCCCGGGCGCTGGGGCAGTCAGACGGGGTGTGTCCAGGGCAGGGGGAGTGGGCGGAGAGGGCACCACCGTGTCCCTCACCGCCCGGCCTCCCTGGGCTTTCCCTAACACCCCCTCACCCCCACCAGCGTCTTGCATTGTCAGCACGTGCTAGAAACCCTCGGCAAACTGGGCGTAGAGAGAACACCCGTCAAAACACACTCCAGGGTAAAATGTTGGAAGTGTCCCTCCTGAAATCGGGAACAGCACAAGGACGACCACTGTCCCCACATCCGTTTGCCGCTGCCCCGGAAAGGAAAGGACAAAACTGTCCTTATTTGAAGATGATCTGACTGTGTCACTGCAGGCTCTGAAGGAACACACAAACCAGCAGAGTCACAGGGTGACTCACCGAGGACCTGGGACCCCAGGCGGGCGTGAAAGCAGCCTGTGTGCCCGGCACAGGCGAGCAGAAGACAGATTTTACATGATGTTACTACACTGGCACCGAAGGAGAGCACTCGGGCAGACCTCAGGAGAGGTGTGCAAACACCTGCACACCGCAGATGCTGCTGGGGGACTTCGGTGTAAGATGCCGAGGGGGCGCCTGCAGGGCTCAGTCCGTTCGGCGTCCGACTTCGGCTCAGGTCATGATCTCGTGGTTCGGGAGTTCGAGCCCCGAGTCGGGTTCTGTGCTGACCGCTGGAGCCTGGAGCTGCTTCTGACTCTGTGCCTCCCTCTCTTTCTGCCCCTCCCCTGCTCGTACTGTCTCTCTCTCAAAAATAAGTAAACATTAAAAACAAGTTTTAAGGACACCAAGGGATGGACAGGGTCCTCATTTAAACCACCTGTTTCTTCCATGTGACCCCGATCGATACCTTCCCAGCTTCGTCACCCGCCTTTGCTCAAGGTGGTCTGACCACTGCTCTGTTGTCTGTGATGCAGTAAAGCTTCCTAGTCCCTCTTCACGGCTCCCGAGGTCAGAGCCACAGAGCTCCCGCCTTCCACCACGACAGAGTTTCTTGGTTTTCCTGTTTCCCTCCAGTAGTTACATGGGCTCCGTTCTTTGTTGTAAATGTTTTAGCCTCTTCGCTGCGATCATAGATGGACTAGTTTCTTCCGTGATGCCTTCTAAATGCACTGGTGCAAACGGAAGCCACAGATTCCCTACGTGGTCCTGGCTTTCCGTGCGGGCACTGCTGTCGGCCTCTCCGGGAGCTCGGTCTCCACCCAGTGGTCAAGGCCAGCACCTCAAACATTGCGGGATGCGGACGGCGGGCACCAGTCCCACCCTTGGCTCTGACATAATCATCCATTTCTGATTTTATCCCATGCTTTTTCCCCACGAATGAGGATATTATCAATTCTTGTGAAATGCCTTTTCAATATACGTGCAGATGATCATAAACTTTTAAAGTTCTCTTAATACGATTAATTATATATCCCTGCATTTCCTGGTCACGATGGATTAAATTTTAATATGCTGGCAGATACTGTTTGCTAGTATTTTATGTAGGATTTTAGCATATATGTTCATGAAAGTCATTGGTCCACAGTTTTCTTTGTAAATACAATCTTTTTCAGATTTTGGTATCCATGTTATACTCACCTCACCAAAAATTTGGAAGTTTTCCTTTTTTGTGCTCAAAAAAATAGTTCAGTTATTGTTGAGATTCCTCAGGACACCTGCTGGTCCCCACGTTTTGTGTGTGGTGAGAGAGAGAAAACGGAGACAGTGGTGGGGGGAGGGGCACTGTCCCTACTGTTTCCATGGGAATACATCTGTTTAAACTTCTATCTTTTCTGGAAGTAGTTACATTTTCCCAGAAAATCATCTAGTCCATGTTTTCAAAGGTATTTGTCCAGGCTGAGCGACCAGCACCACGTTTATGGATCAGAAGGCTCAGCGTGGTGAAGAGGTACATTCTCACCCATCAGTCGGTAGAGCAGAGGAACCAAACCCGAAATGTTGGCAGGTTTCCGGAGGCGGCGGCGCTGTCTTGAAGAGGAAGACCACGGCCTCACGCGGGTGTCCGGTCGCGTCACAAAGATACCCGGGTGCTGGTGCAAGTCCAGGCAGACAGACCAGCCCCAGACGCTGCCGCTGGGGTGGGGTGGCGGGACAGGTGCGTGTCTTGGCCGTGATGCTGGGGGCTGACCTCCAGCCACGCTGCATCCTTCCCCTGCCGGCACCAAGCTCAGCCCCAGAGGGCGCTGTCAGCCCAGCCGGGCAGCAGGACGGCGGGCAGGGCTCTCCCAGCCTGGGCGCCGAGCCGGCCGGCCCCCCATGGCCAGCAGAGCCCAGCCCGATGGCACCTCTACCGGGGAGAGACCCACTCAGAGAGCTGGTGGGGGTTCCTGTAGGGACGTGTTTGGGCACAAGTGGGCAAAGCACCTTTTCCGCCGAAGTCCCCGGCTCACCTCCCTGGAGGGCCCCATTTTCAAGGAAATTTGAGGTCTCGTGTTTTATTTTAAATTTTATATCCAATCTGTGTTCTTCTCAGTATCATCCCTATTTGCATATAAAAATATGTGCTGTTTATACCCCAGAATCTTCTGGAAAGACTTGCCTTGTTTCTTCAAGGAGTTTGTATCCCAGCTCCACCATTTACTGACTGGGTGACCTTGGGCAAGTTCCTTAACCTCTCTGGGTGCCATCATTAGTGAGTCGGGGCAAATCGATGTCAGTCCAAGTGCAGGAACTTAATGGGCTCAGTACTTAGGGCACAAATGGTAGAGGCAGTACCCCCCTCCACGCCCACAGCCTTGAGGCCGCGCTCAAACACGCTCACACACACACTCACACGCGCTCACACATGTGCACACATGCTCACACATGTTCACAGTCGTGCCCGCACGCACACCCATGAACACACACTCACACTCAGACACTCCCACGCGTGCACACACTCTCACGCACACGCTCACACGTGCACACACATGCTCACACTCACAGTGCACACACTGGCTCACACCCATGCACGTGCACACACGCTCACACTCGCATGCACACGCTCACACTCACAGTGCGCACACACATGCTCACACGTGCACGCACACACTCACACTCTCGCGCACACTCACAGTGCACACACGCTCACACCCATGCACGTGCACGTGTTCACACTCAGTGCACACACGGGCTCACACCCATGCACGTGCACACACACACGCTCGCGCACACCCACACATGCACGCACGTTCGCTCGCACGCTCACACGTGCACGCACACGCTCACCCTCACGCGCACGCCCCGCACATGCACTCACTCACCTTTGAGGCGCCCCGTGACGTAGAGGAAGCCGTCCTCGTCCAGCCAGCCCAGGTCGCCCGTGTGCAGCCAGCCATCGGCGTCGATGGCCGAGCGCGTGTTGTCCTCCATGTTCAGGTAGCCCATGAAGATGGTGCGGCCCCACAGGCAGATCTCCCCGACGCCCTGCGCGTCCTTGTTAACCAGCTTCGCCAGGCAGCCTGGCACCAGCCTGCCGGAGCTGGGGGCGGTCGGAGGCGGCCTCAGCCCAGGGTCAGGCCTCCCCTGGGAGCCCCCGGCGTCTCAGCCCCTCGTTCTCGGCCGACGGCCAGAAGGTGTCCCCTCCCAGGATCTGTGTATCTTAAGAGGGGACTTAGGGCCGAGGGGGGCAGGAAGCAGCTTTAAGGTGAACGAACGAAGGAACTGACCAGGGGAACCCCAGTGCACAACCTGAAGCCTGGTGACGGGCCCGGCGGGAGGGAGGTCTTGAGGCTCAGCAAGGACCCTGCACTCGGCCCCTGCCCGGGACTGGCCCTGTCCCAGCGGAGCGGGGACCCCCTCTCCACACCCCCAACACTGGAGGGACGGGCCTCCGACAGAGCCTTCCCGGGCCCCGGGCCGCGGGCGCGGGCAGGCGGGCGCGTGTACCTGGTGAGCCGGTAGCTGCGCGGGCTGGACATGAAGTGGGGCCCCGAGGTCTCGCTGAGGCCATAGCCCGAGTACAAGGGGATGCTGAGGCCCAGGAAGAAGCGCTGTGTCGCCGTGGCCATGGGGGCCGCTCCGTAGAAGTTCTTCTGACACCTGGCAAAGCCCAGGGCCTGGCGGACCTTGGCCAGCACCAGGCGGTCTGCCAGCCTGGCCGCGAAGGGCTTCAGGCCACTGGTGGGGGAGGGGGACAGTCCACAAAGGAACCACGTGAAAAAGGTGGGTATTTGGTGGGCGCACACCGGCCTGGCCATCTGTGAACGCGCACGCACACGCAGGTGTGACGCATCTGAGCGCGGAAGTCAGACAGTGTCCAGGTGCACGTGCGCCCCCACGCAGGGAAACGTGTGTGCAGAGGCTCCGAGTCCACGTGCGTGGACACGCAAGCACAAGCCCACGAGTGAGGTGTTCACGCATATTCACGCTCTGTGTCTGTGCAAGTGAAGTCGTATTTGCACACACATGTATATGCCTCATGAGACGTGATACTGTTTCAGACTCACTAGTAAGGGAAACAGTTTCTAAATTGGGACAGGCCAGGTTCGTGCCACTGACCCTCTCACAGCACTTGTGGAAATGTGAAAAGCGGCCAGAAGCAGTCCGGTGACCTGAAAGAGTCACCTGGAGTCTGGAAAAGCCCTTGTCACTGGACACTCAGGAGCTGCTCCCAGGGAGGTGAATGCCACCCCAGACGGAGCAAGTCTGTCTCCCACTCAGAACACAGAGACACGGTGACTGAAGGCGGTCTCAAGCCCAGCGCCTGCCGGGCCTTCTGCACAGAGGTCCCAGGATGAACCCAGCCTGTCCCATCCTCGGCCCACCTCCTGTCCTCTGTCCCCTGTCCCCTTGTCCCCCCGTCCCAGGCCTCCTGTCCCCTGTCCTCAGTCCTCGAGGTACCTGCCGGGGCACGTCAGGTTCTGCTCCAGGGTCACCGACATGGCCCAGAGCAGCATCTTGCGCCGGATGAACCCTGACTGAGCCACCGCCTCCTGGATGCGCTCCATGATCTTCTCCCACACCCGAGGCACCCCCATGTGGGACGTGGGCTCCACCTCCCGCAGCGTGTTCACCAGGCTCCCCTGTCCGGGAAGGCCCATGGCTCAGTGCCAGGCGGCCCCTCGCACCCGAGTCCACACGCACACACGCCCCCGAGGCCACACACGCGTGCCCACATGCGGAGACACACATCTGCACAATCTGCCGTCCCCACTGCCTCGAGGCTCCTGGGTCCCCTCCTAGCCCTGGGGTGGCGACTCTATCCTCTAACCCAGATGTGACCACTGAACCCCCCTAAGCGGTGGCCAATTTAGGAGCTGACAAAGGACCCCACTCGGGCCAGTGAGCTGCGGGTGGGGGCGTGTGAGTGTGCGTGTCCCGCGAGTTTTCACAGCCTGGGGGTAGTTTATGGGCCTCGAAGCAGGGCCGTGGCTGTCTGTGGCCTGTCCTCAATGGCACGTGGCCTCTTGCCTCTGTGACATCATCAGTCAGTCCCTTCTGGCTGCCCAGGCGGGCTGTGCTGATTGCCCCCGAAAGAAATCTGGCAGGTGTGCAGGGAATGCGCGTGCCCACGAGTGCCCACTCGGGGCGCGGCGCGGCGGAGGAGACTGACCTTCAGGGCGTCCGGCTCGGCAAAGCAGACCTTGGCCCCCCACTGGATGCCCGTCCACAGGTCGTAGATCTGCGCGGCGATGTGGCTGAGGGGCAGGTAGCTGACCACCACCTCCTGCTGGACCTCGGCCGGCTGGATGCCGCCCGCCTGGCTGCCGTGCCGCGCCGTCCACGTGATCTGGGGGACAGGCAGCCGGGCCCGGCGGGCTCACCCTGGGGCTTGGGCTACTCCGGGGATGCCTGCCGGGCATCTCTGTGGGGAGCTCCCAGGACAGGCTCCCCGCGCCCCCGCCCTCCTCCACGCCTTCGCCGGGCTCCGTATGGGCCGCAGACCAAGGGTTATCCTGCATGTCCTGGGCCCCTGAGCTGAGGGCCTGCCAGGGCAGGTCCGTCCCCCGGGCCCACCTGCAGCCCCGCCCACCCATCTGGGACTCCCCCTACGTTGTCCTGGCTCAGCATCACGCCCTTGGGGCTGCCCGTGGTGCCCGAGGTGTAGATTAGCACGCAGCACTGGTTGGGCTGCTGGGCACCGATGGCCGCGTCCAGGGTCTCCTCCGGCAGCTCGGCCCCTAGCCCCAGGAGCTCCTCCATCTGCAGCCAGGCGGGCAGAGCGGCACTCGGTCAGCGGGGCGGCCAGCCCGGTGCCCCCGGTCCCCGAGCCCTCCACCCACATACCGTGTATACGCTGACCATATTCCTGGGAGGGGCTTCTCCATATGTCACTACGGCCTTCAGATGTGGCAGATTTCTCCAGATCTGTGTGGACAGGACACATACCGGGGTTTCACTAGAGAAAGTCACCTGCTGGGAAGACCCCAGGCAATGGTCTGCCTGGCAGGCACTTTGGTCGCTAGGTTCCCAGGCCCTGACCTGTGACCCACTGGGCCACTGGCCACCCTTTGTGCATAGCTGTCCCTTCAGAGGAGAACCACGCACCCCAGGGGCCAGTTTAATGAAGTATAATTCATCCCACAACAGAAAGGGATGGGGAAGGGATGGGGGACAGAGAGAGAGGAAGGGGGCAGATTGAGGGGGCAGACTGGGGGGACAGACAGAGGGATGGGGAGGGACAGAGGAAACAGAGATGGAGGGGGCAGAGGGAGGGGATAGACGGGGGACAGCTGAGGGAACAGAGAGGGAGGGGACAGAGGGGACAGAGAGG
Organism: Suricata suricatta; assembly: GCF_006229205.1. NCBI lineage: Eukaryota > Metazoa > Chordata > Mammalia > Carnivora > Herpestidae > Suricata > Suricata suricatta. Next base: position 139,636,279 of record NC_043708.1, read on the forward strand.
GGGTTGACAGAGCAGGGGATGGAGAGAGGAACGGAGGGAGAACAGAACTTGGTCATCTCGCTGAGTGGGGGTGACAGAGCCCAGAGTTCAGGAAGGCCATGGGACTGGACCCCAGCGAGGAGACACCGGGAAGAGAGAGTTCTAGAAATCTGTCGCCAGGGGCCCTGTCCTCCCGAATCCTTGGCTGAGCCAGCGTGCACGGCAGAGAGTGAACCACCACGGAGGTCACGGGGCCAGAACCATCCACGTGTCCGTCAGCAGGACGCAGGGCCCCTGCGGTGCGGGCGGAGAGTGGCAGGTCAGCTCTGAGCGTGGGAGCTAACGGAGCCCAAGACTGAAGACACGTAAACCTGCCCCGAAAGCCCAAACACAAGCCTCAAAGTAAAGCTCAAGGAGAAAAACCTTGGAAAAACAAGACCTGTGGGAGAGCATCAAGACCCTTAACATACACGTAGTTGGAGTCCCAGGGAATTTTTTTTGAAAATTGAAAAGCAGTCTGAGAAATTGCTGGATTTGATTATAAATCCACCAGTTCAAGACTCAAAGTGAGACCCCAGCAGGACAGACACAAAGCAAGACCACAGCAGGACACAACTCAGTCAAACGGCCGATCACCAGGGATGAAGGGAAACATCTTAGAAGCGGCCAGAGGAGAAACGGGAACCCTCTGGCACGGCTGGCAGCAATGCACGCTGGTCAGTGGCTCTGGAAAACAGTGTGGAGGTTCCTAAGTTAAAAATAGAAGTACCGGACGACACAGCAATAGCACTACTAGGAATTCACCCGAGGGATACCGGAGTGCGAGTTCACAGGGGCACCCGCGCCCCAACGGTTGCAGCGGCACTATCGACAAGAGCCAAAGTATGCAAAGAGCCCAGATGTCCATCGATGGATGAAGATGTGGTACATACACATGGAGTATTACTCGGCAATCAAAAAGAATGACATCTTGGGGCGCCTGGGTGGGCCCGTCAGTTCAGCATCTAACTGCTGGTCTTGGCTCAGGTCATGATCTCCTGGTTCAAGGACTTCAAGCCCCGAGACAGGCTCTGTGCCGACAGCGCGGAACCTGCGCGGGATTCCCTCTCTCTGTGCCCCTCGCCTGCTCACACACACTCTCTCTCTCTCTCTCTCTCAAGTAAATAAACTTAAGGAAGAAAAGGATGAATTCTTGTCATTTGCAACAACATGGATGGAGCTAGAGAGTATTATTCTAAGCAAAATAAATCAAAGAAAGACAAATACCATATGATTTCACTCATATGCAAGGGAAAAAGACAGAGAGGGAGAGAGAGGAAAACCAAGAAACAGACTCAACTACAGAGAACTCCCGGACAGCTGCGGAAGGGGAGGGGTGGGGACTGGGGACACAGGTGAGGGGACTGAGGAGTGCACCTGTCCTGGTGCGCAGCAGCGCCCGTGGGCAAGTGCTGAGTCCCTGTCTCGTACACCTGCATGTTAGCTACGCTGGAACCAAAATACAAACAGGAGACCAAAAAATATCAATAATTAGAAGCAGCCAGAGAAACAAGATACCCAAATATACGGAGAGGAACAAAGATGTGAAATAACAGACTTCTCCTCAGAAATTACGTAAAGTTAAAAACACTGGAATGGAATCTTTAAAAGACTAAAAGAAAAAAAAACCTGGCAGCACAGAACTTTAGACCACATGAAAATATCTTTTGAATACATGGAAATAAACATGTTTGCAGACAAAGCGGAGCTGAGAGAATGTGTTACCATCACATCTGTGTAGAAAATGCAGTGCGAGGCCTGAACTCCCGACTCTGAGATCATGACCTGAGCTGGGATCAGGAGTCAGATGCTCAACTGTCTGAGCCACGCAGATGCCCAGAAGAGAGCCCTAAGGCAGAGGATGATACCAGATGCGAACTTGTATCCACGTCAAGGAATGAGGGTGTAGGTGGCAGACATGTGGGTAAATATGAAAAACACTTTTCCTTCTTTCAAAATGTCTCTGGGGCGCCTGGGGGGCTCAGTCGGTGAAGCGTGCGACTTCGGCTCAGGTCAGATCTCACGGTTGTGGGTTCAAGCCCCGCGTCGGGCTCCGTGCTGACAGCTCAGAGCCTGGAACCTGCTTTGGATTCTGTGTCTCCCCCTCTCTCTGCCCCTCCCCTGCTCACACACTCTCTCTTGGTCTCTCTCAAAAATAAACAATTTAAAAAATTTAATTGTGTTGAAAACAGTGTGGCATGGTGTTTATAACCCTGGAAGTACTTTGCAGACAATGGGCTGCAGACAATGGGCTGGAGGGGGAGGGAGTAGTCATTGCAAGAGTCCTGCTTCCCAGTGAAGCCGCACATTGTGTGATGGCCACACAGCGTGATACTACACACTAGCAGAAGTTGTATAATAAAGTGGGCTGGGCGAAGTTAAAAAGGCTAAGGTAAACCCTACTGCAAACAAAGGGGGAGCTAGTTAGCTGCCGGAGATAAACTGGGACACCAAGAAACAAGATAAAATAAAAATAAAAAACTCAATCCGAAAGAACTCCGGGGAGAGGAGGAAAGGAACAAAGCACAGGACACGCGGGAACAGCTCGCTGGTCGACTCAGAGCCCCACAGCTCCGTCAGGTGGCACAGAAAGGCGGGACCCCAGGCGATGCGATCGGCAGGGACCGTGCGCTACACCTAAGGACACAGACTGGCTGAGGGTACAGAATGCAGAAGCACTCGCCGTGCAAACATTAACCACAGGAATTCTGGAGCGGCTCTAGCAACTTAAGACAGAGTAGGTCTGGGACAAACACTGTCCCTGCTCCTCTTTAGGGACGCGTCTCACAGATGCAGGGGCTGCCGCATCACGAGGACGCAGGACTCTGCACATGGAGGTAGGACAGAACTTCAGAACGCCCGAGCGAAAACTGACAGAACCAACAGCAGAAATGGACAAATGCACAGTCACAGCTGGGGGCTCAGTCAACAGGGTCAGACGTGCACAGAGCCGTCACCAAGACAGAGCGTCGTCCTGCCTACCACACGGGCGTGGTACAAGTGAGGCCTTCAGGTGGCAAAGCCCCCAGGCTGTGAGGCGCAGCCCTTCCCCTGGAGAAAAGGCGCCGCTAACTTAGAACAACATTCGGCCTCCATTCAGTGGTGACCATCAGCGGAGAAGGGCTGGGGGACCCCCCCCCTCCCCTCTCAAATGCACTGATGGAGCGCAGACCCTGCAAGCGGTACCGCCTGGCATCACCCAGCTCATGCACACGACGTCTGCTTACTGGGAAACCCGCCAAGCGCCTCCATCTGCCAGCAGCACAGGAGTTCAGGGAGCGGAGGTGAGCAGATAAATCTGGAATGCGGGGCCCTGCCGGGACGGCTGACCCAGCTCTGCCGCCGCCAGTGGGGGCTGCCAGGCAGGCCCCTTGCCAGATGCAGTGGGGCCTCAGGGCTTGCGTTTGTAACAGGTTCCCAGGTAAGGAGTTCCTGTCTGGCCAGCATGGGCTTTGTTCTGAATTAAAGACAGAGACTCGGCCAGTCTGTGGCCAGTTTATGTCCCGATTCAAAGGAACCTGATGTCAAAACGGTAAGTGGACTGACGAGGTCACCGATTACTGAGGGAGCGTTCCGTATTCTCATGAAGCGCACGAACGGACTGAAATGCTCAGGGTGTGACATGAGGTCAGGTCAGAGATTTGCTTCACAAACTTCAGCGAAAATGGCAGATCGGTGAACTGAGCGGTGGAAACACGCATGGAACCGGCACGGGAGCGCCGGCCACGAGTGTGCAGTCTGTTCGGCTTGGAAGCTTGCCCGGCGCAAATGTTAGAGTAAACAGTGACCTGGGGTAGACATGTCCTAACTCTAGGTGTGGGGTTGCTGTGTGGGACGGGGGGAGGGGGGCCGGAGGGAGGGGTGGAAAAGTCCTTTGTGAACTGGAGGTGTACGGGCACCCGGCCTCTGGCCCCCACGCCCACTTCCGCACCCCCCAGACCTTCAAGATCGTTTCCAGCTGCTTCTGTGTGTCGACCACAATGATGTTGGCTTGGCAGTCTTGGGCGATGTACTGACAGGCCTCCGGGGAGCTGGTGGTGTAGATGCCGGTGACGATGCCGCTGCAGGAGACCCAGGGGGTTCCTGTCTGAGCCGGGCAGAGAGCGCACCCTTGGCCCGGCCCCCTGCCCTGGAGGGGAGGGGGGAGGGGAAGCTGGGGGGGAGGGGGTCGTGGGGGGCCTCTGAAAAGAAGAAACCCTCCCTCCCTCCTCTCTCTGCCCGCCTCCGACCCACCGGAGACTCTGCCCCGCCCGCAGCCACTCACCCGGCAAATACGGTGCCCACCGCTGAGTAAAACCACTCCGGGGAGTTGAAGCCGAGGATGGCCACGCTGTGGGTCCGCTCCAGGCCGAGCTCCAGGACCAAGCAGACAGGCCGGGTCAGCCGGCTCGGAAGGGGGCCTCTCTGGCGCACAGGCTGCACCCAGGAGAGGACGCCCTGGGCCCTGGCCGCCCCTCCCAGCCCGGCCCGCCCCGCACACTGGGTGGCCCCACTCATCTCCAACGCGATCACAAATGAAAAGCAAAGGCTGAGTGCGGGGCACGGGATGAGGGCTCAGCAACGGTAAGACCCTCAGTACGAGGCCCCGGTACATTCCATCGCCCAGAAAGTGGTAGTGGCTTTGCAGTTACTGTTTCTAAAGGCTTGCCAGGCAGGGGCCGGGGAGGGGGCCCGGAGGGCCCAGAGCTGGGGCAGGTCTGGGGAGGGGGGCTCACCTTTAGGAAGCCCTTGGCGGCTCTCCGGGCCAGCAGGTAGTACTGGGAGTAAGAGATGTCCTCCCACACGCCGAGGCGCTTGAAGCTCAGGGCACTGAGGTGTCCGTACTTGTCCAGGGACTCCAGGAACATCTGGTGAATGGTGCAGGGCGGCTGCGGGCAGGTGGGGTGGACACGCAGGTGGACGCGTCCGTCCGTCCGGGTCGTCCACAGCGGCTCCTCTGCGGGGTGAGACCATCGCTGGGATCATGCTGGCCTAGGGTTACCTCCCCCAGGCTTTGATCCCCGAAGTGCTCTGGCTGCTGGCACACAGGCCAGGGACGGAGGTAGGCAGAAGGCTGCCCGGAGGAGGCGATCCGATGGCCCTGAAGGATGGACAGCGTTTGGGGATGCGGTGAGGAGGCCAACACCAAGGCCCCAACGCCTTCTCTTGCGTCATGCAGGCCGGAGCTTTGCCCCCGGCTGGGCTGGCTCAGGAGATGCCGAGGTCCCACCTCTGCCTCCTGAAAATGGGCTGTGAACAGACCCAGCTGGACAGAAAGGGCAGCCCTCCCAAGGGGCTGGAGGAGCCCAGACTGTCTCCCAGCCCAGGGACAACCTTCACTCACTCTTGCCAAGTGCCAGGCACTGTGCAGAGTCCCTCCCATGGGGACCACAGCCCGTCTGCACGACAGGTCAGTGGCCTTGACAGAGTCAGGGCAGCAGCAGTTCAGAGAGGCTCCATCATTTTCCCGAGGTCACAGAGCGCACCAGGGGGCCTGACGCCACTGCTCACACTGGGGGCACCACCCAGGCTTTCCGGGTCAGGGGCCCAGTCTGTGTGGGGTGGGACCAGATCTGCCGTTCAGTAGGCGGACTCTGGGCAGACCACATAACCTCTGCGTGTTTCCTTGGGGGAGAGATGAGGGTTCAGTTCTCAGGGATGGTCAAAAGAAATGGTGCATATGAAGGAACCCAGGCACATAGCTGGTGCTCGATAAATGCACACTTCAGCTTTTCCAAGTTGTCCAAATTCCGAGGAGGCTTGGACAGGTGCTTCTAGACCCTTTTGTCCCTGAGCCGGGTGCTCACTCGGAGCTGATGGCCTGTGGGAGGGGCCACACGGGGAGCCCAGCGCTGATGCCCTTCTGAGGTAGCACACCAAACTCAAAACTGCCCTGTGCAGGGGATGACCTTGTCCCGCCTTGTGGGACCTCCTGGGTTCCACCTGGACCTGAGGTTACAGAGGTGAAGACCCCAGGGTAGGAGAAATGGCTCCTCCTTCCGTGGGAGCCCCGGGCTGGATGGGAGCACGGAGTATGTGTGGCAGCTGGCAGGGCCTTCAGTGACACTTGTGCGTCGGTGTCCCCCGCCCCAGGCCGTCTGCAGCCAGGTCCCAGCACCGTTGGGTGGGCCCACTCCCCTGCAGTCCCTGCTCCGACTTCCCTAGCCCCTCCCACATCTACCTTTTCAGGGTCTCCATGAGCACAAGGAGGTCAGGACTTCAGGGTCAAGGTGACAGCGGTAGGGCAGGGCCGACGCGGCGTCAAGTTCAGGTCCGCCCTTTCCTGCTGTGTGGCTCATCCTTCTACTCCAGAGTCCATTTCAGTCCTGCTGAGGTGCGCGCTGGGCCAGGACTCGAAGCCCCAGGCCCTCGCGCAGCGGCGGGGCAGCGTTCTACCGCGTTTCGACACAGCCTGGCGGTTTCTCATCAAGGTAAACATAAATCTGCCGTTCGACCCAGAAATCCAGCTCTCGGGCATCTGCCCAAGAGAAACGCAAAGACGCGGCCGCGAACACTGGCGGCAGCGTCGACCTGTCACAGCAAATGTGCAGACAGCCAAACGCCACCAGCTGCGAGCGGAAAGGCTGACGGGGTACTTCTGCACCACAGAACCCGACGCGGCCCTAGAACCGCAGACAGTACGCCCTGACTGAGCCTCAGAGACGCGCTGGGGGAAGAAGCAAACGGCCACTGGGAGCCGTCGCGGAAGGGCGGAGCTCGCCGACGGCGGGGGCGGGGCCGTCGCGGAAGGGCGGAGCTCGCCGGC